>NC_135451.1:17049978-17307478 GCF_051991255.1 Vanacampus margaritifer | reverse complement strand
TGAATGTATTAACTCTTTGACTGCCAAAAACGTTAAATAACGTTTAGTAAAATCCTATGGAGGAGTGCCAAAAACGTTAAAAGACGGGTTTTTTTTTTTTCAAAACAGAGGTGAAACTAACCATTTTCTATTGTTGATTACTGAAAAACGGAATAAGGTAGAAACAAACTTTTTTTTCTGATGAAAGATGAGAGTCCAATCTTTCATTTGGTAGTATGTGTGTTTCCATAGTCCAAACACATAATTTTCTGTGGACCTTGAAAGATCAGTCAAAAATGCTTCAATTGGCTGGCACCCACGGCATCCCTTTTCTGAAAACGTCTGGCAGTCAAAGAGTTAAAATGGGGGGAAAATTGAAATAAAACAAAAAAAAGTTAGTCATTTAGTCTTCAAGTAAATTATTTGCACGTACATTTGAATTTATATTTATTTGTCAGTCAAAAGCATTAACTCCACAACGACAGTTCCGTACTTCTACAACCGTCCTAATATCGGTGTCCCATCCGTGGTGAGCTGTTTTTACAACAATGCTGTAAAAAGTCAAGTCAATTTAATTCCTAAAGTTCTCAAGGCACTTTACACACTGAGCAAGTCGAGAACTGCATTCCTTCTACATTAGCAGGGTGTATCAAGAAAAGCGAACGAACCCCACATGAGCAAAGGCTCCTCTATGGAAGAAAGCTCAAACGCAACGGAGACTCTGTGGGGCAACCGTCTGGGCCTGCGGGCTACGCGGGCACCTTGTTAGTGACCCCTGCTTTAGAAGTGGCTTCTAAGGCAACAGGAAATCTTGCGATAGTCTCTGAGCTCAATCCCAATACAGCTAGCTACATATTCGACATGTGAAATCCATTTAGGTAGTCAACAAGCAAAGTAAGTGACACAAAGCTGAGTAAAAAAAAAAATAAAAATCATATTTGGAATCATTTTGTGCAGGTGTAAATGACTGGATTAAACATTTTTGGGAGATTTGAAGGTAAACAGGAAGGTTGAACGACAATTACCGGCGAGGCTGCGTCTCTGCACACACACACAAGGTTTCCGGTGATTTAGCAAATTCATTCCGTCAGACTTGCACATGCATACGTTTATTATCATCCCTCCTCCGGTGTTTATTATCGCACACTCAACAGGGCTGCCGCTCAGCCTCAGCGGATAAAACATCTCAATAAAAGAAGAAAATGAGCGCATTTTTCTTAATGGAGGAGGTCTGGCAAGCCACATACTTAATAGCCAGGAAACATTGGACTTTCTGCTGAAAGAATACAAGGTAAGTTTGCATATTTAAAAAAAAAATTAAAAAAAAATCTCTAAGCACGCTAAATAGAAGTTTAGGTGTCTTTCCTATGTTGTGAAGGGGGCATATTTGCACCATATCTGGGTTCTGCTGTGACATTTTAACTGGGGCTAATCCATATATATATATATTTTTTTTTTTTTCGCTCACGTAAAAGCAGAACATTGAATAAGTCTCAAAAACCCCGTAAGCTGTAAATACAAACAGTGCTTTTTTTGTACGACATGCATGCGGATGCTTTTCATTGGCGTGCGCACGCATTCGTACTTCCTGCCCGCAGAGCCGAGCCGCCTGCCAGTGCGGCACATTGAACAAGCGAGCAGCGCAGGCGGGAGACAAACCTTTTGCTCTCAAAACATGTGTTTTCCCCCTTAACCTTTTTAAATTGCCGCTACGAAAAAGGTGCTCTTGAGAGACAAAAAGCTCTTCCCGTGGAGATGCGCGACCTCCTGCACAGCCCAAGCTTGTGAAAAGTTACAGCCTGCCTGCACTAGATGACGACTGCAGCACAGAAACTCGCTCTCCTTTTTTCTCTCTCCGGCAAATGAGAGGATTATTAGGCTCCTTGTGTTTTGCTCTCTGATGGCACATTCGTTTACGCTTCATAACGCACAAACATGATGCTGAATGATAATCAAAGCAGGACAAAGCAAGAGAAGGCAACACAGAAGCATTTACGGTCCCTCAAGAATTCATGAGTTTTATTTAAATGACTCCAAAGGATACATTTATTCACAATTCCGACTTGATGAGCTCTGTCGTGAAGAAAAACAACAAAGCAATTCCTGCCTGACTTTGTCTGATGAAATACAAACACTGGCCACTTGATTAGGTACGACCGTAGTGTTTCGAGCCTTGATCCTATGAGTTACAAAAAACAAAAAAACTAAAAAAATCACCGCAAACATTCTTCTGGAATGGGAAAATTGCAGATACAAAAAAAAGGGCACAATTAAGGCATTTGCTTTGTGAGTTGTCACCATTAATTTACATTCAATTCCTAGTTGATAGTTTCCGATTTGTAAAATTCCCCAGCTTAAAATCAAATGGAAATTGTCCACACTTTTGTGACCCCATTGTGGAAAAATTTCAGAGCCTAAAGCAAGATTTGCTAACTCGTGTGATGAGTGCTGAGCTCAGAAAGATCGTGGAGATATAAGAGACTGGCTGGAAAAGTGCATGAGAAGTGAGTCAAAACGCTCATTAGGAATGAGGAAATACTAAGAAGCCTCCTCAGAGGAAATTTTCACGAGTGTGGGGTTGCTAATATTTAAAGCAAGAAAAGCTCCAATATAAGTTAAGGGGGCTCTCTGGGAGCCGCCGGGAGCGAGGCAGCGAGTGAGCGGGCCGCTTTGAGTCGCTACAGCCGTGAATTGTCTTTGAAAACCTCTCAAACTGGCGGCGCTCCAAATGAAAAAACGCCAGAGTGGGATAAAAGAGGCGGTGAGTGCGGACGCCGTGATAGGCTGCGGGGAGGAAGAGGAAGCGGCGGTGGAAGAGACAAGCGGACATCCTGGCAATTTGTGCCGCACGTCTCACTTTTTGTCCCCGCCAGATCCATCACGGCCGCGATTGGAGGCGGAGGTCAACTTAGCATCTGGGCCCGTTTGGGGAGCGTGTGGGGGCGAGCAGCCTCGGCACGCTTGGCCTGTTTGAGGTGATGCAAAGCGTTCCTGATGGATGGAGAGCTTGCGTTCCATCCATCATCTCTGCGCCCGGAAGGCCTTTAATCTTCAACAAACACGCGCTTCATCTCTCCCACCTTGTCTCCCTCCGAGGCGTAGCGACGTATCTTGGCGGATGGCTGTCTGGACTCTGGAGGTTCCCGCCCTGGAGGGGCTTGTGCACGTACTGAGGAAGTAGACACTATTTGGACCGGTGGTTCTCAAACTTTTTACTCAGAAAAATACTTTGCTCCAAAGTACCAAACACCATCGTTTGAACGTTGCACTTAAGGGACAATGAACAGATAAAGATTCAGTTCAAAAGTATTGCACATAAAAAGTGCTGCTAAATAAACCATTCTTAAGCTTAAGTGCGACTAAAACTTGAAACTTAAAAGTCAGACACATGAACTATATTTAGGCAGGAATTTGTTCACAGAATTGACAACCTGGTCACATACTACCAAAACCTCCTTGATAATGCCTAGAGCATCATAGACCATTAGAACCCCTGTCTCATTCTTAGTTCCCACGTTCACAACTTTGTGGTGGACTGCCAGAGCCTCTTTGATGACCTTTGATTAACATCTGGACCTCTAGAATTCTTTTAAAGCCAAACCACACACTTAGTAGACTACCAGAAACTCCTTGATCAAGATCAGGATCAGCGACTACTACAACCTGTAGAACCTTCTTAATGCCTATGTTTATGACCTTCTAGTGGACTGTCAGTACCCATTTGATCATGACAATAGCATCCTAGACCATTAGAACCTGTATCATTCTTAGTTCCCTCGTTCACAACCTTGTAGTGGACTGTCAGATACTTCCTGATGACTAAAACTACATCTAGGATGTTAGAACCTCTCAAATTGTCTTAAAAGTCAAACCACAACCATCATGACTAGACAAGACATCCCAGACCACTAGAATCTGGAGAACATTCTTAATGCCTACGTTTATCATGACCTTCTAGTGGTATATCAGAACCTCCTTGATCACCACTAGAACATCGAGACATGTAGAACCTCTAAAACCTAAACACCACCTTGTAGTGGACCGCCACTCCACCCATCATCTTTCCGCCAGGGCTTTCTTCTCCCACAAACGTGCGCCTCGTCTTTCTCACCTTTTGGCACTGCAGTTGTCATAGCAACATCAACTCAGCAGATGACTGCTGTTCACAACCTGACTCATGTGTGCTGTAGGGAGGAGCACTCTGGAGCAACGCAATTCCTCACTGTACCCGTCTCGTTATTTATTAGCGCTCTGACATGAGTAATGCACAAGCAAATATTTGTTGACGTGCCATTAATTGGTATGAGCCCGACCGGTAGACGCTGCACCCTGGAAGTTCACGCAAAGCATCGCCTTGGCCTGACAGTCGTGGAGGAGATGCAACACGCACACGCCACATTAATCACGTCGAGGTGTGCGCGCTCGGTGCAGGCTTGCCGCACACGTTATATCACTCATGTGGCGCCCAACAGCCACAAACTGACACTGATAATATTCTCGCTTCCCTTTGAATTTGTGTCACCTTGTTTTTTACAGTGTCAGTCCATTTTGGGGACTTCTTACCGTATGCTAAGGACAACACGCTTCATTAGCATTATGTGTACGGTATGATGCAGAAATCTTAGGCCACCATCAGCTTAGTTGTTTTAGCAAAGCCATAATGATCAAAGATATCCACCAACTATCAATAGTGAAAACAAATTGGATTCTGGGAGATGAAGATCAGCCCCATTTTCCGGAATTGTATTCACTTCAAATAAAACCGATCTTGTCCACCAATCTCATATTCACCCTCAGAGGTCTGACAATGTCAACCACTGTCCTCATCTGCTGAGATGACAAATCGACTTTTCATTTTTATTTGGGACAACTGCTTGGGACAACTCGTTTTTTAGCAAGTCCTATAAAAAAATTCAAAAAAACTCAAAGTAACCAAGAAACACTAATAAGCTAAGCACTCCAGTCCAAAAATCATAGTGAAGTTGACGGTAATAATAACTTCCAATTTTGAGAGAACTTGCAAGCAAGATCTGTAAGGTCGGACAGTAGTCAGGTTTCCATCTAATTGTTCCCAATTTTTTAAGCGTGTTCACTATAAATGTGCAAAACGAACATGCGATGTGACTTATGCCCGTTTCCATCTGTTCTTCTTTTGCGAATATTGAGAGGGGACTCCGCCGCTGTAGGTGGCGCTATACACCATAGAGATGTGATCCACTACAAATTTAAAAGTAGACCAGGAAGCGACACTTTAAATGAACTGCTGTCATTTGTGAAAATTGATAAACATAGCTGTGTGTTCGTTCGGAAGCCTGAGGATAACATTATTCAGACTGAACAAAAAGGGTCCCAAGATTGACTCTTGCGGGACACGCCACGTCATATTTATTTAATTAGATTTGAAACTTGGAGCCTATCCCAGCTGGCTTCGGGCAGTAGGCGGGGTACACCCTGAACTGGTTGCCAACCAATCGCAGGGCACACAGAGACAAACAAGCATCCGCACTCACAATCACACCTGTGGACAATTTGGAGCGTTCAATTAACTTGCCACGCACGTCCTTGGAATGTGGGCGGAAACCCGAGTACCCGGAAAAAAGCCACACAAGCACGGGGAGAACATGCAAACTGCACCCAGGAAGGCAGAAGCCCGGACTCGATCTCACGTCCTCAGCACTGGGGTGCGGACGTGCTAACCAGTGAGCCACCGTGCCGCCTAAAACATTTGATAAATGGGAAGATCTCTTCTCAGACGTCAACTCCGTTTGAGAATTGTAACCCTTCGCTATTGAAATCGACAACAGCGTGGCCTTCAAAGAGCCAGCGTTACTTTCTGCTCTACTTTCAATTGTGCTTCCTTCGCTACCGATCCGGCGTGGCTGCCTTTTGATTCTGCGCTCGTTTCTGCTGTAGTACACGGCAGGAATTATTTGAGGCGCCGGTGTCCAATTCCGCGCGCCTCAGCATTTCCAAATCAATGCTGAACAAAAACAGATCCCCTTCACATCAATCCCTGTGCGTGTGACTCGCACCTACGCACGCGCCCGCGTGCACCGCCGGCGTCTTTTGTGCTGGTCGGCCGCCAGCCAGCGATGCGGGTGAAGCCGGGTGGCCGCTCTCTTGAGTGTATAATCACTCTTATCTCCGCCATGTTCCCACAGGCTGAAACCATCAATCCAGCGGGGGTGAGACTTGCAGAGAAAACAGGAAAAGGAAAATAACATTGTGCGTGTCACAGAGAACAACAACAAAACGAGGCTCTTGGTCGGCGGCCCGTAAATTTCCAAACATCGAGCAGGGTTTGTACGTACACGACAGCAACAACAATGTTTCTTTGGGAGATTGCACGCTATTGATAAGACATCCCTGACACACATCAGTGGCCGTCTTTAGTTCTTCGTGTTGAAAATGGGAATAGTCGAACTATGCAACACATGACTACAACGATGACTTGTGATTGGTTGGTAAGCAGTCCAAGGTGCACCAGGGCTTAAGTGAGTACGGAGGTAGCTGACGAGTCCGATCCCGGAGTCGTAGCATATAATTGGAGTATGCGGCGAGGAGTCGACCTCTTGCACTCCATAGTGGATTTGCAATAAGTGGATGTTGAATTCTTCCTTGCAATTTGTGTTTGCAACCGTCAAGCATTTAATTGGGTTGGTTTATTGGCGAGTGGGCCAATCATTAGCCGCGTCCGAAACACCATCTACCTTCGTTTAAGCCTCGATTAGAGCCGCTCCGAGTGGATTGAGCGCCGGTGCCACGCTGGGCTGGGCTGGCCGCCCCCCCCCCGCCAGAATGCTGCTGACACCGTGTTAGCCCATGTGTCACTGTCGGCGTGTTCAGCACAAAATAGTGACGGCGAAAGGAAATTGCCTGAAGAGTTACTGTGTGAGAGCTTTATTTGGTGGAGGCGAGTGGGAGGCCGCCGCCGCCGCCGCCGTGTGCTCTCCAGAAATATTTAATGCCCGTGAGAGAGACATTTTTAGTGCTCAGACTTCACGGGTATACACACAAGTTGCCGTTTAATGCCACGGATAAAATGAACAGGCATTTTCAAATCATCATTTTACTACAACTGCAGTTTGGAGGAGACGTAAGGAAATAAACTGGCTGTAGATCTGATTTGGGCGATACAAGCTCAATGGAGATTTGATGACTTTATACAAACAATCAATAGGCTGACAACTTCTTAGTCTCGTTTATTTGTGTTATAAATTGACCAGAGTGGTGTACTACATGTGATTGGATAAAGTTTTGTGAAGCGGGACGTGGCTCACGTTGTTTATGTACTGTAGTCTGCTCCAAATCGGTGTCAATCATTAGACGCGACAGTCACTGGTGCACTCGATACACAAACTGAGACATTTTGCCGATTTGGAGCCTGAATCCCTTCCTTCTGAATAATCAGAAGATTATTAGTTTTGTAATATTAACTCATGTTTATTCATTATACTTACGTAATTGTAAAATGTGAAACCTTTATTTTTACTATTCCTGTCTGGCTCATTTGAATGAAATGTTATTTTACTTTTTATTTGTCAAGTTCTATATATTGAATGTTAATTGTTCAAAAAAAAAATTAAGATTTTACCATTAAACAATGATGAACATTTACTACCACCAAAATTAATAAATAAAATTTAACAAAAAAAGAAAAAGAGAGAGGCAAAAAGTACCGAAAATTGGTACAGTTGAGTACCGGTATCGATTCCCAGGTATCGAGTATTGGAACAGTAGCGGTTCAAATTTGAAAGGTACCCATTCCTAATGATAATTGCATGACGCAATGGCATTATCAAATATCTGTACTCAACATTTGCAAGTTCTCAAATGTAAATATTCTTAAGTGGTATCGTTGCATCCCAATAAGAGATTTATTATGATGCTTATCGTTTAGTGGTGTACAGTAGGGCTGCACAATATATCAAAAAAATATCGATATCGTGATATTGGCCCAATATGCATATTGCAAAGACATGTTTCATATGAAATTTTAGGCTTTTATCTGAATTTGACCAGTCAGCCGCTAACTAAAATGTGCACCGTCATCCAATATTACAACATTATCGAAAAGTACTGTAAATTACAATTAATTAAGATGATATTGAGTTTGCTTATTTTGCTGCCTGAAAATTTTTTATTTTTTTATTAAATAATAACATTTGAATTCTTTAGGTACATGTTAAATATCGCATATCACATGATATTACAATAACATGCAGCCTTGTACACGGCATCATGCCGAAAAACCTTTGTAATATTTTTTTGCATGCAAAGAAGCTCCGAGGTCATTTTTGTTTCTGTGTGACAGAGCGGATGAATCGGATTAGATGCCAGGCTCTTGTGAGCCACCTGCTCCTCCTTCCACGTTGAAGGCCGCAACAGTCGCACCCCAGCAAACCGTCGCATCCCTCAGTGCGGACGGCCGTTTATCCTCCATTTGTCTTCATTTCCACCTTGTCCCGCATGACGCAAAGACGCATCCGGCCTCAAAAACACAAACGCACGACGCTCGCTTGCTCTTTCAAATTTGCAGCCGCTTTTTGGCAGCCCCGCGCGATTTATATCGTAATTATCGAGGCGTCCCCCCGTGGGCATGTTGTCCTTTGAGGCAGAAGTGCGAGGTGCGAAACACACTCCCACGCCTCAGACAGATGTGTTATTTTTTATTTTATCTCGCCGTTGGCTGCGCGGCCAAGTGAAGTGTAAAATCACAGAAAATGTTGCGGCGCCAAAGCTTCCCTCGGGCAGCAACAGGTCTCGGGAATCCGTGAAAAACCAACACTAATAATAAACATGGCACGCCGTGTCGCACCGAGCGCCGTATGTGTGCGTGTTCCTCACTGCTTTCACAATATTTAACGCCACAGTTTTTCTGTGTAAACGGTCGTCGGCGGGTGACATAAATAAGGCGCTCGCGCAGATGGGAGCTAACACAAATCATGACCTTTAAAATTAATAAAGGGAGAGAAAAAAAAGAGTAGCGCTCGAAACAAACTTGGCAGCAGCAGAATTTAGATGGTGGCTTAGCTACGTTAGCCAAAGTTAGCTTTTTGAGTGAACCTCTGCATATTGGCGGTTTGGCATTGGCTTGCAAACAAGTTCATACGTGTCATTACATGTGCAGGAAAAGAACAGGTTTGTGTGGGGTGACCCGACGTCATGGTTTATTGGGATTTTGAGATTTTGAGCCGAGTCCTGGAGGACATCACCAGCCCGGTTGTTTTCTCTCACTTTTACGCAGGTCCAATACAAGAATCCTGATAAAAAGGAATTGAACTGTTAAATCGTAAAAACCTTGTTATGTTCCCCTTCTCGTGTCTCGGAGTACTGTTTAGGTTTGAGTGTTTTTGGTGTTTCTTTGTGACTGTGAATTCTTTGTTTTCTTTTTTTAAATCTTAAGACATCTTCATTTAATATTCTGATTAGTCCTTTTGCCTACTTTGCCTTTTTTTGTGTGTTGTTAAATACATTTATTTTGAGACTCCTGCAGGACTTGGTGAGAGCCATCTCAGTTTAAACCGGGACTGTCCCGTGCTGGTTTGAGGCTTGAATCTGCGCGGATTTCACCATCTCTGTTGTCTCGCATCTCGATTTTTTCCTTTTTTCTATTTTTGTTCAGTCAGCAGTCCAATTGTTTGGGCCATGTGTATATGTCAATTACATATTCGTCATAGCGATACATACGATTAATTTAGACTACATCTAATCGCTAGCAGGTGTGTTTTGGTCACACAGGAAGTAGAAGGACTTCCTGATTCCGTATCTTACAATCATGTGTAACTGAAATGTAGTCCTACTAGCCTAATAATGACATCGCCAGTCAGACCCTAACGCTAGCTAAGCTTTTCTGGCGGCGTATTTTATTTCCAAAGTTACAATGCGGGACCGGCGCAAGATAAACAGCACAGCAAGCTTCTAATAGCTGCCGGGACAGAAGAAAAGGTTGGATAATGGTGAGTTTTGATTTACAGCTGTACTGCCAACCAACATAGCATTTAGCATTTGCTTAAGTAATAACACAACCAGATTGACGAGTGTTTAAATTTGCTATGAGAATTGACTGCAGTTTAAAATGTCGAAACTCTGGTCACCCTAAGTTCGTGGCGCCCAAATGAAGGACACGTCCCTGGGTTGAAGTTGTCTTCAAGTGCAAAGGCGAGCACCCCTCTGTGAAAGTGTAAAGGCCTCGGTCCTGTTCCCATCATCTCCTTGACTGAGTGCATATTTGTGTTAGTTCACATTTGCCTGAGGGCAGAGTGCTGTAGAACTCAGCTCGTGCTGCAAGTGCCAGAGGCAGCGCTCTGGCCAGCACTTAATAAATAACGAGCAAAAAGAGGCCCTATTGTGATGGACTATGAAATATACAGTATCTAAACCCTTTCACTTAAACAATTTATACGCTGGGGCTTAAAAAAAAAAAAATAAAATCCAATCTGGAGGTGTCTATTCATCGATGTTGTAGCACCCAAACGAGCGGGCAGAGCAAAATTGAGCTTCAACATTCACAGGTTTTGACAAAAGTTGTGGAGGGGAAGTTTGCAAACTGACTCGTCTGAGTCTGACCAGCGTGAAAGTGGAGGTGCACACTGAGGGATGCTGGCTGCTAAATAAATAAATTCCCCCAAGAGTTCATGCCTGGCGGGGAGAACACAACAAGCTGTCTCAACTGGGAAAAAAATAAATAAAAAGTCGCTGCTTGGACTTCACTTCCGTTTCTGTGACTCACCCGAATGAATGTATGCAATGGAGGTGATTTCATCGCAGAGACCCGATGGGAAGCGCCGTGTCGGTGGACAAAAGTAACAATGACCGCGGTAGGGTTCGTGTGCGGACCTGGCGGGGTTTATTTAGAGTGGCGAGATGAAGCCGCATGCAGGCCAGTCCAGGAAGTGCGATGCATACAAGGTCCGACCTCAAAACATGACCGGGCTCAGCCTAGCCCATGTGAAAATGTGTGACCTGATGGTCTTAACTGGTTTCAACGGCAAGCCCGGACAAGTCACAGCGACACTAGCAATTACAACAAATGTAAACAACATAAAATAACACAGTGAAGTACGAAAAAATTGTCTACACAGAAATAATGAATACGCCTTCAAGTGTAAACCCTCCCATCTGCTCAGGATTTTTGATCGTGCAATCACCCAGCCATACGTATGTTGCCTTTGCGAAGGTAATAGACAGGTTGAAGCGGGACGACAAAAGGAAAAGTGTCTGTTTCTTTTTGCAACTTGGCAAATAATAGCCCGTGGACCGGTACCTGGCCACAGACCAGAGTCTGGGGATCACTGCTTTAGCGTAATGTGTACGGGAGCAGGGAGGAAACCCAAATCTTGGGGGAAAGTACCAGTAAAGCCTGAGCTGAGATTTGAACCCACAACCTCCTGACTGCGCGGCAGGCATGCTAACCAGCAGCTCAATATGTTACAGAAACAGCAACATCAAAAAGTGCACTGCTCCCGCTTTCAATGACTCGCTCCAATAATAGCGGAGGCCCAGCAACTCTCCACACGAACCCGCAACAACCTCTATTCCCTCCAAGCACTTTTATCTTTGGAGGATGCGAGCGCAACTAGAAATCCAATCTGCTTCCCTGAAATCACTCCCACGTCCGCTTCCCCTCTCCGAGTGCCTCTGGCTGCGCCGCACTGCTCGAGGACTCCCGACGCCAAACGTCACCCGGGCTGCCAACCCGTGACCTTCCCAACAGAGCTCGCTGCCGCTTCTAATCAAAAACCATCGCACACCTCAGCCGCCGTGTCCCGACAGGGTGAGAGGTTCTTGACACAGTGGGGTTAGAGAATAGAGGGTAGACTCATTTCAGGACAATGTCTCACATTTGAATGCAAGCGTGGCCGGCCGGGCAGGATAACGTCATACGAGAGATGTGAGCCGCCGCGCTAAACCTGATGTATCTGCCTGTCTCGAGTAAATCAAGCCAAAATGGCCGACTAGCTGTGTCATTTTTGGCACGAGTTCTTGCGACTTTTTGTGGGTCGACATGTGATAGACATGCCTACCAAATTTCATGTTGCTAAGTTAAGTTGGAAATCACTTACATGGCCACATTGAGTCAAACTGATAGCTTTTCTGGGTCGCCGATAACCGATATTTGGAGTCAATATTCATTTTCACTTACAAGGGAAAATATTGGCATCAAAATTTGAAAAAATGGAAACTCCTGCTCTACATTTTTTTTTGAATTGTTAAACATAGTTTATTGAACAGCTTTTAGGGTTCGTAAAATATTGGAGTTAAAAAAAAAAAACTTCGCTAATAGACATCTTTGTTTTAAAAATCGAACAAAAAGTTCAAGGATCTTCAAATGTTAAAAACTTAAGTAAATAACTTGCTATTTTCTACAGTAAATAAGGTTTTCCAACATTTCAAAATATCTCAAATATTAAAATTATACTTATCTTAGTTTTAATTTAAAACAAAAACAGAAGGTGCAAAGAGTTCCCAGGGTTAGCAGCATTTCTGAAAATCGAAATACCCAGTAATTATTTCCCTGAAGTTAACACTTTTTTTAATGGATCTATTATCGGCCGTATTATTCTTCAAAATAGCCGATGCCGATATTGGTCAAAATGCTGAATATCGGCCAAGCCGATAAATCGGTCTATCCCTAGTTTTGGGGCTAGGGAGGGTTCTAGAGACTTTTTGCTACTCTTGATGGAGATGCCTACCATATTCCATGTTACTAAGTGAAAGTGGCTCCGGGGGCTGAATTTTCTTTCAATAAGTCTCATGCACTACAGTGGTAACGTATGTTAAAGTTAAGAGTTTTTGAAAAGAGCCTTTACCACCTGCTACTTTCTTGCATCATCAGTATTCAGCCCGGCTAAGCCCTCTTTCGTGTCACCCCCTCGCACAGCAGCCCTAAGGGCATGCGCCATGGACCTCTACCCACATGGGACCTGCTGGTCCTCCTGACACCTGTCTGCCTTGGGCTGACCCCAGTCACGGTAGGAATCACACTACAATGCCTCCGAGTCGTAATCTGCCAGCATGGACGCACTTTGACGGGCAGACACGGGCGAACGTCACGCCGTGGAATTCTTAGCACAAAACAACCTTCTGTTGAGCCCAAAGAAAGAGTTGGGAAAAAAACACATTGAATATTTTTTTCGGTTGTTTGTCAAGAGATGCATCGCATGGCATCAAAAAGTTTTATGAAACTGAGGAAGCCATTGATTCAGAAATTAGTTTTTCCAGCTAGACCAAGGATGGACAAAGAATGACCCGG
Organism: Vanacampus margaritifer; assembly: GCF_051991255.1. NCBI lineage: Eukaryota > Metazoa > Chordata > Actinopteri > Syngnathiformes > Syngnathidae > Vanacampus > Vanacampus margaritifer. Next base: position 17,294,244 of record NC_135451.1, on the reverse strand, counting down.
GGCCAAATATGGCATAAATATAAATATACAAATATTTTTTACCTCATTTTTAAAAATCAAATGTAGTCTTTGAGCGCACGAGTTTGTCTGCCCCTGAGCTCAACCGACCAGATCCCAACCAGACCACAACCTCACGTTTATCACTGCAATAATTGTCAAGTATTCATATTTACATTCATATTTACACGGTGTTCAGGAGCTTGTGTTAAATCGCTAAATTGGATTCACCGTCGACTCCAAATAATTTGTTTCTTCGCACAAAGCGCCTGCGGCAAAATGATCCAGAGGATTTTTGTCTTGCAGATGTTGGGATTACAGTATGTCTTTTCATTTGTTCAAAGGGATCATCTTCATCCCCTCGTAGCGATGCCTGGATGGATGTATTTTGAAAAACAGTGACTAAAAGATGCTAATACTGTAAGACATTTTCAAAACTAGCTGTTTGCAGCAAACTACAACAAACAAAGTACCTAAGTAAGCTAATTGTCCTTTTGGGAGATAGGCCATCAATGAGGTTCTTTCGCTCATCCTGGTCATCGGCAATGGTCTGCAGGTAAACCCAGATTTGACCACATTCTTACCATAGCAGTCTTAAGGTTTTCAGCACCAGGAGTTGTTTCGACAGACTCTCCGGTTCCTGTTTAGAGTTTAAGTCTGTATAAAGTCAATCCACAACAGACATTATTATCTCAATCCACTTCACACATGGCGCAGGTCTAGAACCACTAAAACTCTTCATGGCCAAACGCATGCAATGCAGGCAAGGAAAACAAAAGGAAGAAAGCTCAAACAAACTCTTGTCTCGTCTCGTGTTGTCTCCTGGTTTCCCTACGTGGGATTCGCCTCACATTTCTGAGGGCGAGGGTTAGAATCTTGTCCAGCCTCCCTGTGTGGGGTTCTCGGCGTGCTTGTTTGGGTTTTGGCTTCTTCCTACACTGCAGTCAGTAGATTGGATTGGATGCTCTAAATTTTCTATAGGTGTGAATGTCGGAGTGAAGACTGAAGTCTTGCGATTGACTGGCGATTGCCAATAGGGTCCTACAATTGATTGGCGACCATTGTGCACTTTGCCTTTTGCCCGATGCCCGTTAAGATGTTCTTTACATGCTTATCTGTTTCATTTTGCACATTTCTGATGCTGCTCAGGTACAACAAACACTTATTCAAAAAAAGGACTCAGTCGGTCTATATGTTCAGTGTCGGCCTCCGTATAAACAGCCCCGCCATTCGTCACTGTCCCCCTCACTGCGCTCCGAGTGTCATGTCGCACCAGCCTCGGCGCACAGACGGCGGCGTGAGGCCAAACAGAGGCACTCGCCTCGCAGGAGGCGACGTTCAGTTTGTTTGTCATCTCACTACCTGCCGAGTCGCATGCGATCGCAGCAGCCCTGCCAAGTGACCCGTGACATGTTTCTTCTTTCGTTAAATGCGCCCCGCTTCGGCGGTCGTAGACACAGAGGAGATGGCAAACGGGATTTTTTTTTTAAGCCTTTTTTTCTGCAAAGGAATTTGCCCATGGAAGGAATTCTGAAATGTCCAAAGCTGTTGGACAGATACGCAAGCTTTTTAATTGCCCGGCAGGAGACAACTATTCTGGCATGTTTAGCTTTTCCAGCGTGCCGAAGGTCTTTCACACATCCGGTGAGGACATACTGCAAATAAGTTATCCACTGTAACTACCTACCTATCCATCATATCCGATGCAAATGTCCCCATTCTAGGACTAATAAATCTTAGCTTAGTTTAGTTAACAACTGCCTACTGGCCTTCCCATCTTGGCAAACAAGGAATTCACCTTTTTTCCCCCGCAAGCGTTCGTGAGAGTGAATTTGCTACTGGATTGAATTCTGAAAGCTCCAAAACTGTTGGCAGGTGTCAGGGTTTTGGCTATTCAGCCCGCAGGAGAGAACCTTTCTGGCTCGTTTTGATTTTTCAGTGCACTGATGCTCCTTCAAACATCCGAACGGCATCACTCAAATATTCAACAGCTCTCCGCAGGTCATATTGACGGCAACCTGAGTGTACGATAAGGACACAAAGATGGTATAAAACGGGCAGATGTTGAGCAGTCGCATGCGCGCATGCTGATGTGATCCTGCCTTGGATTGATAAACAAACGTCAAGTTAAAGGAAGAGCGGCCAAGAGCGACAAGCGGGCCAAGTGAGTTTGCGCCGGGGCTCCCGCAGATGTGTGAAATGTGTTCTTGTCGGCCTTCAGGGAGGGAAGCTGCAAGACTAGACGACAGTTTGAGGAAGCGCACAGGGGAAGAAAAGATCTGTCCTCCGTGGAGACCTTGTCTGCGAAAAGCAGATATGGCGCCAGCAAAGAAATGTGGACAAAAAGTTCCCAAAACACAACTCCCCGTCTCAAAATAGTGCAGAAATGTCTTGACGGAGGGAACAGCGTGTTGCCGCCTGGAGACTCGAAAAAATAGCCATCTGTGTCACATGCTAAAGCCAACATCCACTTTTATTTTGGAAGCGCTGTCAAAGATTTATTTTTGAAATCACTTTTTCACTTTGAAACTTTGCTCACATTTGATGTCGCCTTTGGACTTTCTTTGCTTGTTTGTTCCTCCAATCAAAATACTTCAAACACGAGGCTGCACGAGGGCACAAGGCAAGAAATAATGAATCGTCGCTATCGATGGTGATCCCAGCAAGCTATCGACGACTTCAACATCAAAAAATTTTATGTCTCTAACAACGATCCTGAGATATTCACCTTTGGTTCGGCGAAGTTATCGCACCGAGGTTGGCCGACGAACGGACTCTCTGATTCGGACTTGAAACAAAACCCATGAATCAATTAGTTAAAATGTTAAACATCTGCATTTGTGTCCCTTGCCTTAGAAAAAGAAAATGCATACTCATTCCTATTCTCGGTGTGACAGATTAGCATTGTAAAGGTAGGGCGTAGCACCATGGGAACAAACTTGCAGATGCCACCTTTGTAAGGAACATAAAGTACGAGGTGAAGAAAAGTTAGTGTAGCAGCAGCAGGTTGAATGGCCTTTGATTACATCCACAGGAGAAGATTAGAAAGAGGAACAAACAGTTAGTGGTGGCAAAGCACTGCGAATCTGAACTCGACACGGCGTCGCCTTGATGTGCGACAGGAACACATGCGGGCGTGCGACACCAGAGAATACGCAGGAGCTCATTTAAATGGAGCTTTATTTTAGCGGCGCAATAGCAATCGGCCACAGAGGACTCACTCATCAAACAAAGCTGGAAGCGCCGCGGTGGGATGGGAAGAAAGGAATAATAATTGTGTACACTCTGAAGGTCTCAGATTTGTCATTAGAGAAGGAGAGAACAGAGGGAGAAATAATGGGCTAGGGACTTTTTGCGTTATTTAAAGAAGTTCTAATCATTAGGCCGCTGCGCCGAGCAGGCGGGGAAGCCGCCGCCGCAACCTCATCCGGCGAAGCCAACGCCATCAAAGAGGATTAAGGTTAAATAAGTTTACAGGGTAGTTAGACCAGGGAGCCGGCGGGTCTCGCTCGCCCAGTGAAGAAATAACATGAAATAATAGGTCTGGCCTCTTCCCAAGAAACTGAAACGGCTATCAAGACAAGGGACGACCAACTGCGACCAGGCCGAGGACATCAGTGGCTTTGTCCGCAGATGCTGGCAAACGCTATGAAAAAAAAAAGGACATCATGTTGTGAGTGTAATCCTAAAACTGATCCAGAGAGGTGGGTCTCCGCCGCTAGGGATTGAAAATGTGATGCAGTAAAAGACGGACGGCATCATTAGCTGGATGTTTTTGCAATACAGAAGAATGCCAGGCAGAGGTGGCAAATCCAGGTCCAGAAAGTACACATCCTGCCACAGTTTGGAATTAGCCCCAGCTGCTAACTCCCTAGCTAGCTCCCAAGGTGCTTGTTTACCTGCTAGGGAGCTAGCTAGCTAGCATCAGGGACTAAAGCCAAACTGTGACAGGCTTTTTAACTCTGGGCCTGGATTTGCCACCTCTTATACCTGCAGAAGACTTCACAGAGCAAAAGGAGAACATGCAAAACCAGCAGAGGAAGGTCCGAGGCGAGATTTGAATCCAGGACCTTTGTTCATCACTCATTCAGTCCTGCCTAATATTGCGCCAAAACATGGAATTTAATTAAAATGAGAAAATGGCTGAAGACGCTGAATGGATGTCATTCAGTTAAAAATTTATTTCACTGCTTGATAAACTTTGTCTGCATCAAACTATTCTCCAAGTATGTGAAACAAAACAAGTGTCGGCCCAGTTTGCCCACTCACATTTGTTTGCAAGAGTGTTTGAGGTGTGTCGCGTTCTTGAACCGCTGACAAAAACGTCTTAATTGACTGTCTTTTGGAAGCAGCTGCGTTCCCCTCGCCGGCCATTGTGGCATTGACCAACGGCGATGCTGGAGGCCGCCGAGAGTTGCCAGATAAGTGAGTGCAAGGTGAACAGCTCTGGAAAATGATTGTGGCTCCAGCAACAAAAAAAATAATTCAATTGGCAGCAAAAGCAAATATGATTCATTTAGAGATGTTTTTCATCAGCTTATTTTCGCTTCAATTTAATGCCTACACGCCCACTCCCGATCCTTTGTCTCCATTAGGTGCGTTTGGGACTTTGGGTCATCTGGACAGCCGGGATAAATCTCATCATTTTCTGATGTCTCTTAACGTAAAACAATGAACAACACAAGCACTTTAACATGGCATCGATTGGCCAATAAAGCCCAGCGCTCTTTTAAAAACGCCTCTCTGTGGCGCAAATGACAATGAATAGCTTTTAATATGAACGCCAGTGAGGGCTTTTTGTCCAGTCAGCAGCCTGGAAAGATGAATCACCATTACAAGGACAATTTGACGATTTGTTCAAGAACAACAAAATGAGAGCTTCATTAGCTCCGTTTCGGTTTGGCTGTAAATGAGCATGTCACACTTCCCTCCCTGCCATTAGTCAAATAGGCCAATTTATTTAACCTATTGGATTTTGTTGATGAAGTACCCGTGGAGGCTAATGGAGAGAAAATACAAATATGAGCTGACAGTGGCAATGTTACATATCGTGCAGGAGCCTTTTACCTCGTGGTGAGTCACTTTGTCTTTACGTTACTGTAAACTATCAGTTTGCTGCTGGAGTCCGACAGAGATCAGACGACATCGCAACGAGCTTCTCCTGACAGCACACAATCATCGGCTGACAACTGGACGAACGCTGACGTCGCCACTTTGACGTCAGCAGCGTGACGGCCTCTCATTGGAAAACTGAACAAATGTCTCGCTGTTCTCAACAAGCGGACGTAATTGCAGATCTGCTGCGCTGGGTCAGCTTTGCATGCCACTTGTGCCCATTTGCATCTGTTCTTCTTTTGCGAATATTATGAGGGGACTCCGCCGCTGTAGGTGGCGGTATACACCATTGAGATGCGATCAACCAGTAATTTAAAAGAAGAAGAAGACCAGGAAGCGACTGCGCCGTGCAATGACGTTGTATGAGTTTGCTTTTGTCATTCTTGATAAACCGTAGCGGTTTTTTTTTTGCCGTTTTCCATCTAAAATTGCATTAATATTTGCTTCTTTAATTAATTCCCAAAAGATTTCTGTTTCGTCGTCCCTCCAAACATATCTTACTTTATCGTCCGACATTGTTTTGGGACTACAAACGTACGTGTGACATAATATCCGGTTCAAACGTGCGACGTGCCAGCAGTTTGTTTCCATAGCCAAAATTCACATTTTCCTTTTTCTGATGCTTCAAAATCCACCCACTCTACGCGTCCAAGTTTTTTTTTGCAAATTTTGGGCCCTTATTTAAATTTCTAGCATTTCTATTCAGTTTTATTTTCTCATTTTTTGAAAATTCAAATCAAAATGGGTGGATGGATGGAAACCCAACTAGAGTCGAGCCGCTGCTCTTCCGCATTGAGGGGAGCCAGGTGAGGTGGCTCGGGCATCTGGTTCGAATGCCTCCTGGACGCCTCCCTGGAGAGGTATTCCGGGCATGTCCCACCGGCCCCAGGGACGGCCCAGGACATGCTTGAGAGACTGTTTCTCAGATGGCCTTGGGATCCCGCCGGATTATCTGGTTGAAGTGGCTGGGGAGGGGGAAGTCCCCGGGTAGGCGGCAGATAATGGATGGATGGATGGAAAACTTAGCTAGACCTTAACTAACTTTATGTCGATTTCTTCATCTCGCCATGTCGTCAGTGCTTTTTGTCCACAAACTTCCCTCTGATCGACTTTCGAAGTTCGCAATTAAAAACTGATTCGACTGAGTAACAATTTTTGCTCACAACAACGCTCACTTTTCACACACTGGAATGATGTAAATAATAATGCTTTCCATTTACCTTATCTTTAACATTTGTTATAGTCAGCCAGACTTTTTTTCTGGGATTGAGTTTTCGGTCCTTTTAATGTAATCCCAACCAAATTGTTTTCTGCGCACCGCCAGCGTTACTGTGTTGTGTTGAACTCTTTAAGTCTCATAAATTGTTTTCTTCCGCCAGCAAGAGGGAAAGCACTTTTGGACCCCATCTCATCTCGCCCAGTTTAATCTCTTTGACGGCCAAGGCGGGCGAGCACGCCGAGTCGAGGTCGGCCGCTACACTGAGCTAAATTAACTCAGGGGAGTTTGGGCAAACAAACAATATTTGTGTCCTGATCTCCCGTGGCCCCCCAGAAAGGAGAAATCTCAAGCAAAGACAGCGTTGTGGTGGCGTGTTTATGATGATATTGTTCCCGGGCAGCCCAGATCATCAGTCGGCGTATAAATAATGAAGCAAAGCCCCGATAGCTCTGAGAACTGGCAGATAGATATTAGTCGCCCGCAGATATCCAGGTATTGTCGGGGTGTGATGCATGTTGCCTTTTCATTATTGTCAAAGCTAAATTCTCTTTTTGTGTGGATGCGCTGGCGCGCTTTCAAGTGGCAAATGCGCGTGTGTCACAACAGCTGCTGAGCGCCATCATCAAACTGTCATGTTGCCCGAGAAAACACACACTGTAACTAACTAAGAATGAAAGAAATTGGCAGCGAGCGGCAGGAGCGACAAGAGTTTGGAAAGCCGCCGCAAAGTCGTTTACGCGTCGCCGCTGATGAAGAGCTCGTTAATTGGAGGGAGCGTTTCAGAAATGTAATTGCCTCTTTGATTGTGCTCATTGGATCATTCATCCACGTTGTGTGCGTCATGTCAAACGTTACCAGAAGCTTCCTTTGCGACACGGAAATATCAGAGATTTGATTTGTTTGTAGTCACGCAGAAAAAATGGCATTTGGTGCCATTGAAATCCGGATTGAAGTGGGGTCAGGTCAAAATCTGCATTTGAGGTTTGCAGGCGCCGCTGTCGGTGACAGAAGGTTGGTTTGTCAATAAAAGATGGCCGCCGACAGTTCAACACTGATGTTCTTTGAAGAATATCAGCCCCTGGGCGCTTCTGCTGCGGCGGCGCTTTTATTAACAGGTGGGATCAGCGTACCTGCATGGCGGCCATATTTAACGAGTCAATTATTCAAGGCGCTTTGACATATCAAACACTCCGGCGACATAAACGCATCTCTGGATGTGAAGCCCGAGGTGTGGCACATCACTGAAGAGAAACAGAAGGCTCATTATCAATCGCACACAATATGATTCTTTGTGTACCCTAATCCTAATGACTTATGCAAATAAAAAAAAAAAGTCAGAATTAATTTTAATGAGTGCATAACAAAATAATTAACTAAATTTCCCCTTTGAAAAAAAACACCAGCACTGACCCCCCGTTGGAGCTAAAACAAAGGCACGGTGGCGTTCAAAAAAATGAATTCTAAAACATTTATATAACTGTACGAGTTTCCAGCGCGACCACGCGTCCCACGGGTAGAGGAGGAGGAGGAGGAGGGAGATTGGAAGGTGCAAATATCTACAGTACATTTGAAGCTTCAAAGCCGAAGGAGGTGCGTGCTATTAATTCATTCTGCCTGCAGGGACTCCACAAAAGCATTTTATGTGCATATCCATTTGGAAGTTAAGACTGGGATGGAGATGGAACAATGCGGATGGGGTTCAAAGGCGGGTACACACACACACCGATAATTGGGCCAAAATTAAGCATTAAAAATCATGCAAGATTAAAATTAAAGGCCTAATTGGGATACACCCAACGAATAATTCATCTGAATTACACCAATTTCGTTCAAAATGAGTAAAGGGCTGATATGTCTCTAAAGTGAGGTACATACGCGTCAATAATCAGGCCTAATTTGATCATTTTTGCCTCCTTCCAGTCAAAGACAGTCCAGGTCCAATGATCAGATCTCGGATAAATACAGATAATTGGGCTCAAAGTGATCAAGACCCAATAGCAGCTATCTCTAAAGTTTGGTACACGATAATCGTGTTTCACATTTAAGCGTTTGACCAATGCACCGTGTACGCTTCAAAAAAAACGCTGGGATATAATCAAGGTCAACTTTGACCAAGTGTGGAAACTGGATGGATGTTACAAGTTGATGTGTGTGTACCCCCACTTTCATGACACCAAACACTCTTTTATTCTCGTTCTCCTTAATGGGAATAACAACATCCAAAGCAACTCGCCATCAGGTGGACTCATTAAGTGCCATGCATAATAACGGGTGCAAGGACACGGACGAGAGGAAGCCATTAAGAGTGCCAATAAGAGCCTGATAGCAAAGGTCAGTCCGGTGTCATGTTGTTAATCGCCACAACGATCCATCAAGGAGCAAATGAGCCATCAACATTTACCGTGCGCTCTCAATCACACAAATCACGGCTGATTGCCGTCAACCACCGTCAGACCTTTACGTCCCGATGCGCCCTCGCTGCCTTACGCGCCGTTAAGCCCGCTGGGGTCGTAATGTCGCGTAACGTTCAAAGAACAAGATGTTTTAAAACAAAACAGCTACAAACTTCTTGGTTTTCACCTGTAGCTGTCCAGCAGCTGGCGTTTAAAGGGTAGGGACGCAGCGTTTCATGAATGAATAATACAATCAGAAGACCAATTCATCAGACTTATTCAGGAGAGGCCAACATGCTTGTAGGGCTTCTGGACCGGAGGTTCTAGTTACCTTTCTTGGAAATGAGGAGCACTTAAACTAACTAGCACAGAGGTGGGCAATCTCGGTCCTCGAGGGCCGGTGTCCTGCAGGTTTTGGAGGTTTCTCACTTCCAACCCAAGCTGATTCCAATCGACAGGGTCGTTATCAGGCTTATGCAGAGCTTGCTGATGAACTGATCATATATCAGCTGTGTTGGAGAAGGGCAACATGCAAAACCTGCAGGACTTCGGCCCTCGATGCCCACCTCTGAACTAGCATGACCGCGTTATGCATCTTAGTCACATGGCTGTCTTCTTTTGAAAACTCCACACCATCTTCACTCCTCCCTTCCCGTGGGTGTCCCAATACATTTGCCCAAGTCGGCCGTATTTTGGGTTGTGTACCATTTCATCTTTTCCCTTCTTTGTCATTCACGTCCCGACTCCACATGTGCTCATCTATTCAGTGCCCAACGCTTCTCCTGCAGCCTGAATCATTTGGAGCAATCTGCTGTGTGGTGGCCAGGTGGGAGGTCATTTCCTCCTCATTACTTGCCGCAAGCACGTATGAAATAAACTCATCGACGTTGGCGGCGCACCGCCAGCGCCAGTCAGGCTTCTTTGTCTTTTTTTCCCAGACAAAATCAACAAGAAGAACACGCCGCCGCACGGCTCCACTCTGCGCCGAGTCTGAGAAATGGACTCGCCGGCCGCCTCCATCAGTTTAGGCCTCGGCCGCTGTGGACTATATTGGTTTTGGACTGTTTCGGCGGGAGAGATTGACGTGTGATTGAGTTGTGTCCATGTCTTTTCAATCTTCTTTGCAGCAGGACTCGGCAAGAGGAGCTTGTTACCAAGGCATGAAGTGGAGAGGTAAATGTAGGGTGCCCGTGTTTGAAAAGCTCAAAAGTGCAAAACAGTGCAAAACAAACAAACAAAAAGCTAAAACTAACAGATGTCGTCAAAACTATATCTGATTTCTCAGTATATATATATACACACACCTGCAAGCTAATTTCGGACCATTAATTCTTTCCTCTGCTAAACACCAAGCAACACACAGGATGCACAAGCATTTCTTAATTTGGATTGGTAACACACTTCAAAACAATTATTCTCCAAAGTGCTGCATGGCATAACAAGCGCGCACTTGGGTTGTTAAAAATACAAAGTATAATTCTCAAATTCTAGGTGTGGCATAACGCGGTTGTGTCATCAAAACAACCATACTCAAATCAAACCTGCATGTGGCAAAACAATATTTCTCAAAAGTGCATGTGGCATATTGCATCAGAACTTCCCAAAGCTTCTTGTGGCATAACAACCCAAAAAAATAAAAAATCTCAAAGCTATGTGTGGCATACCAATCACACTCCCATGTCAAATAAATGTATTTAAAAAGCTCTAATGGTATAATAACGCGTTTGTTTGGTGTCAAAACAATCACTCTCAAAGCTAGTGTAATGCATAACAATGGCACACTAGTGATGACTGGGTCATCAAAAACATCATGTGCTCATGTCGTCAAAACAGTCACTCTCAATGCTGCGTGTCATAACAATCACTCTTAAACCAATGTGTGGCATAGAAAGCCCACTCTCATCAAAACAATCACTCCACAAGCTACATGTAAAATAACAATTCATTTTAATTTACATACTCATTTCATGTCATCAAATAATCACGCACAGCTACGTGTAGCATAACAATCAAACACTAGAGGCAAGTGAAACCTGCCTGACCAACTGATCCTCTTTTCTCAGTGATGCTGTTTCCCAAACTTTTTCAAGCAAGACCCCGGCGTGAGGATGCCGTGTGTCTGTGTCCGCGGCGGAGCAGACGGAGGAAGACGCGGCTCCTCAATTAGCGGCTGGTGCTGCTTTTTGTCCTCACTCTGTCACGGCTGATGGAAAGTTTTGGCCCAGTTGTGGATCTGTGCGGGTCCGAGGGTGTGAGGGGAAAAGCGTGGCCTCAGGCGGAGGCAGCTGTGCGCTGGTCTGTCACAGGGAATATGTGCCCCCTCCCTCCGGGACGCCCACGGCTCCCTGGTCAGTTTCACTCCGTGACCCACATGGACGGCAGAAAACTGCTGCGCTCTTTATTTATAGATTTATGGCCCTCAAAACACAGCATGTACAATACACACTGCATTTAAGTGTGAAATCTGTGCCTGTGCTTTAGGATTGATTATCTAGTAGTGTAGTGTAACCCCCACCTTCATGGCGCCAAGGCACATATTTTACAATAGAAAAATTTGTCTCTGTAGACTCCATCTTCAAAAAAAAATGTGTTAGATTAACTGAAGATTGAAAATCAGTTTTGTAATCAAGGGTTATTTCATCATAAACAGGTACTGTATATCTTTTGTGACATTTTTGTTTGCTGGCATGCTGTAAGAGTTTCTCCCGTTTGAAATATGTACCCAGGCTGGCTGGAGAAAAGATTGGAAAAGACGAGTGTGGTGCGTTACGTGCATCAAAGTGACAATTAATATTTGTTGCTCTCCAGCATGACTGCGGGATGATATGTATTGGAGGATCGATGCTTGTTTACCGCAGTATTGTTCCAATTTCCTTCGGAGTCACGGAGGCACTCAGTCGGACGCAGGCGCGCATGCAGCATGTTGTGTTGTCCTCACTCATCATTTCTTTTTTCTCGCTCTTTTTTTTTTCTTCAGAAAAACATCTTTGTGCCACCAAGCCAGCACACAATAGGGCTTGTAATGTTGCCCCTTCAATGTAAGTCACGGTTGTATCGATTCCTGCTAATTGTTGTCACAAAGTTTGGATCTTTGGCTGAGAGTGAAAAGAGGCCACTGTGGGCGGGCTTGTTTTTTGTTTTTTTGCTTTGTCCATCCACCATCCATCTAACCGTCCCACGCTGGTAAACACGATACTACACACGGCCTGCAGGGGATTCCATCTGATTAGCTATGCTTTGTACTCAGATGACTCTTTCTTTTCTTCTCCATCTTGGTGGTTGTCACGATGCAATTCAATCCCATTTGGAATTTGTATTCAGTTTGTGTGTTAGGGAAGCACGGTTGTCTTAGTGGTTAGTACATCTGCCTAACAATTTTGAGGCTCGAGGTTTGACTCTCAACTCCCACCCTCCTGTGTGGATGTTGCGTGTTCTCCCAGTGATGTGTGTGGCATAACAATCACACAATCGTGTGGTGAAAATGGTCACTTTCAAGGTCGCGTGTGGCATAACGGTTGTCTCTCTCAAAACATGTGGAACAAGTCACATTTGTGCCGTTAATGCAATCACTCTCAAATCTGTGTGGCATAACAATCCTACACTCTTTTTGTGAAAATCATCACTCTCGAAGATAATCGCGTGGAAGGACAATCACGCCCTTGTCGTTGAAACACTCACATCTGTGTGTGGCATAACAATCACACACTTGTTTTGTAAAAAATCATCACTCTCAAACCTGCATTGGCATAACAATCACACGCTTGTGAACAGGGACTCTATAGAGCAATGTATTGTACAGTATGTTCATGATAGGGCAATTGCGGAATATATGCGAGTTCACTGGTGCCAGCAAATATTTGAATTTGTCAAGAAAAATGCAAAATTACTTATTCTTCCCTTTTCACAAAAGACAAACACATTTGAGACATTTTTCTTCAATTTAGAATTTGAATAGCGACAATCCCAATGGCTTTACAAGTGTACTGTCAATGGCGGGCGTGTTGACATGAAAAGGCGCCGATGAAGACGACCCATTGAAGCCCTTTTCTAATTTTTATGCTGCTTTTCCGCCCTGGAAGCAATTAAAGGTCAGGCGTCACGCTCCCCGTGATGCGGGGCGCGCCTGAAAAGGGCAAGCGTTAACGAGCGCATCGCGGCGTGACGCGCCTCTCGACACAACGTTGTCCATTATTTAAACGCTCCCATGTGGACAATTTGTGACCAACAACTCGGGTGTACTAATACACAAAAGGCTGAGGTGCGAATGAGTTGAATACGTTTGAACGTAGTGGCAAATACGTTCAAACTTACACTAAACGCTTTTTGAACGGCATATTTTAGCATGTGGAGGCTAAACTCGATACACAAAAGCGTTTATATCGCTGTGTGACGACATTCTTGACCCATCTCAACTTTGTTTGCTTTTAAAACATGACGCCACACACACTGTTTACTGCTCTAATATTTCTGTTCAACGTGATGATTTTTGCAACGGAAAAAGCAGCAGGGAGGCACGGCACCTTTTCCAGGTAGCCATTAATAATGCATCGGCCCTCTGCAAAGCTTTGAGGAAATGCAATGTACCTTGACCACTTTTTTTTTGGAGGGGGGGGGGTGTTAAATATTTCAAAGGCATAAGCTGGCGTTGAGTGAGGTACAGCAGCTTTGACACACGTCAGCGCCACTTCGTACCTCGTCTGCCGCCACAGCTGCCGATGTGTCAATGCGCTAAACGCGGACGCTGACATCAATCTTGCTTCCTGGCAACCAGTTTTTTTTTTTTTTAATGGATTCATCCCGGTTAACATCCCGACTTGTCATAAATATAAAAGCTCGTTAGCACCCGTCGATGATGCCTGTGGAAGGAGGGAAGGGTAATTAGCATTGTATATTAGCATAGCAATAGATTACCAATAGCAATACTTGACACTCTCCGTTCCAACTGCTCGTTTTACTGAACGTGAATTGATTTTTAAATACACTTCTAACCTTTATTCTTTGTCTTTACAGCAATTGTTTTAGCATAAACACAGTGACGAGGTATCAGCGGTTTTAAATCAAAATGTTTCCTTCACTCATTGAAAAATTGGATTTTTTTTTCTTCCTTTTCTGGGATTTGTATCTGCTTATACCTCACGTCAAGAGATTCCAAAATTCTCATTTTGCAACCCGTAAATAGTTGGGTTTCCATCAACCCATTTTTATTCAACTTTTCAAGAAATGCGAAAATAAAACTCAATGGGAAAAGTTTGGAAAAAGGGCCCAAAATTCGCAAAGAAAAAGTTGTTAAGCTTAGAGGGGGTGAATTTTGAAGTGTATCGAGAGAAAAAAAGGCAAATGTGAATACTGGCTATGGAAAGAGGTTTTGCGAGTAACCGCTAGAAAGACCGGATACACGTCGCACGTACGTTTGTAGTCCCAAAGCAATGTCGGACGATAAAGTAAGGTATGTTTGGGGGGGGACGAAACGGAAATCTTTTTGGAATTAATTAAAGAAACAAAGTCGCATGTCCGTTTTGGCCATTTTTAGTAAATTCACTTTAGAAAATTCAAAACAATTGGATGGAAACCTGACTGTGTCATGATTCGTGTTATGTTGATTTGGTTGCAGTTTGATTTTCATGTCCCTTTTGTCATTGACCGTCTGAAGTTTGATGGGGAGCACCTGTGCTTTGTGAACCCGGTCACCTGTGTCATCCAATCAGCGCCATCAGCCCGTGCGTGTCTCGTCCAGGTGTCTCTCGTTGCCTCATCAATTTTGTTATTTTGTATCTATCTGACTTTTTGTGTTTTTTGGGATAACTCAAGTATCTTTTATTTATTTTTTTAAAGTCAATAGACCAAATCAATACATTGGCAACACTGACTTTTGTAAACTCGATTTGTGTCCACGTCATGGGTATCAGCAGTGTACATCACCATGGGGGGGAATCATAATCATCCTGACAAATATATTCAAAGCAATTGATTAAAAAAAATCACTACTTTGCACAACAACTAATCCGGGTTTGAAAGTAGCACGGGATCTTTATCCAGTCCGGCTGCGGATAAAATCCGTATTGATTGTTTTTTTTTATGTAAATTATAGTAAATTCAAAAGGATGGAATCAAAGACACAATTTGGAAAATAGACCAAAAAATGGTTTGAATCCTTGGCTTTTTACCTTTTGCTCTATACGCGTTGGCAGAAACTCGGGAAAAACCCAACGATGTGTATACAGGCCCGTTTTGCATAATATGTCCCGTTTAATCGCAAATGGTTGGTCACGTCTGATTTTGCGAAGGTCCCAGAAGCAATGCGGCAATCTTTCAAGTCCAGAAGTCAAACGGAGATCAGCCGCACGTGCCGGTACGCAGCATATGTACTTACAAGCTGCAAGCGCCTTAATGGACCAGATGCCCTCGGGCGCCATCACCGCCGCATGTGTGTGCGGTAGCCACCTTAGCAGGAATAAAATGGCTTTTTTCGCCTCGGATGGGTCACATCTGGCGCCATGGCAACGCATCTCATCGCCTCCCGCGGGAGAGGACGGGCTCTTTATTGAGCCAACTGACTTGCTAACAATCTCTTTTGAATATTTCACCTCGCTTGCAAACAGCACTTTGGAGGCAGCCGTGTCTCCATTAAGGGCAAAAAGGTCTGACGCTTTTTAATAAAGCGGCGCTTTAATCCACGTTACGTTTCACCTTAAAAATCAGTCTGTGGATCGGCCCAACTGTGTCGACAGATTGATTGTAAAGTTGTTGCTGTTGCTCCATTTCCAAGCAGATCGCGGCAGTTCATTCTTAACACACACCACACATAATCAGAGCTCATCATTAGTAGTGCTGGGTTTCAAATATCGAATAATCGATAGCAAATCCATTTTCCTTTTCAAGCCCAATATCGATTCATAAAACCATGAATCGATTATTTTAGATTCATCTTTTTACCGTAAATTCTTAAAGGGATAACTTGACTCATTGAGCTATTTTCAACAGTAACAGGATAATATTTTGTCTATAATTGATTTGATAGTTTCATTATTTTTCATTAACAATCAATACCTTTAAAAACTAATTTTGCCACCTGTTTTCTGTGTTTGGCCAGTCAACTGAGCCATGATTGGTCGTTGCCTACTTCCCTCGGCACAGGTGATGTCATCTTCAGTTGACAGCAAGTGGAAAAAAATTGGTTTTAAAGGTATTAATTGTTGAAAAGTTATCACAATTCTGGACAAAAAAAAAAACACTTTTTAATGCTGAAAACGGCTCAATGAGTCAAGTATGCCTTTAAGAAAAGATAATTTTAATGGCCAATTTTTTTGGGGTGTCTTACTGTTTTTTAGCATGTACTTGATATTTAAGAAGAATTCATGTGCCATAATAAATCGATATCAGATTGAAGTGAATGGAGTGGAATCGGGAAAAATCAAGCTGAACTCTTGTGTGAATCAAAATCGAATCGATGGAGGAAATTAGAATCAATACCCAGCCCTAATCATTCGATTTATCTGATAATCAGGACTTTGATCTTCCGGGAGAGAATCAGCCTCACGATCCGTCCGATTATCGCTAGCTCAACTAACAGCTAGCTCCGCGGCTAATACCACTGCTTGTGGAACTACAATAACTGATGAATTACACAAACAAATGTGTAAAATATGTTGCATGTTTCTCGAATGAGAATCTTTACAAGCCGCCGATACTGCACACGCCAAAAAGTTCAGGTAGAAACTGTGCTGCTTTGCCAGCGAATCAGCCTGATTGTTTATTATTTCTATTGTCAATCTCACATTAATGAGGAGCAAATGCGAGCTGTCAGCTGGCGTCTGCCGCCTTTGTCTCCTCGCTGCGGCGTGTTGACAGCGCCAGCGTTCCCCGTCGCGCGTCAGTCTAGCCACGCGCCGCCCTTCTCGCAGGTTTTTGTCTTGCTGTCACGCCGCGCCTACTCGCCGCCGCCGTCCTCCGATTTCTCCGTCCTCTGTGTTTATAATGAAAGAGTCGGAGAAGAACTCTCGATTTTGTAAACTCTCAAATCTGCACGTGCTTCTTTTTGTCACGGCGCCTGACATCTGAAAAGGCGGCGGGCGAGAGGACATGTTGGGAGCTTTGGACGTGCAGAAATGTCTTCATTGTATTTTGACCTTTTCAGGCACAGAGAAAAATCTTTTCCACAGTATTCAGTGGTCTGGTTTGCTTTTGCTGAAAGTTGCTGGTCAGAGGTGCTAAATCCAGGTCCAGAAAGTAAAAACCCTGCCACAGTTTGGCTTAGCCCTCATCGCTAATTGTTTCCGTTTTGGTGCTAGCTCCCATCGTGCTGTTTATCTGCTAGGGAGCTAGCTAGCTAGCTAGCACCAGGGGCTAAAGCCAAACTGTGGCAGGGTTTTTCCCCTTTCTGGACCTGGATTTGCCACCCCTGTTGCTGGTGAGGGTACCAGAATATCTGATAATAGAGTTTTTAGAACGCTACTGTTGGAGTCTTGAGACACAGAAACAAATGGTCAGATTATTACCCAACTTTTTTTTTCAGTTCTTTAATTCATTGGCAAATTATGACCTGGATTTTCATAGACTTGCATTTTTAGCAGTAGTGTTGTAGTTTTCGAGATCGGTCTTTAAGGGTCTTGGCCTCGGCTCTGAGTCAAAAGCATTTTTACTTGGTCTTGGTTTCAATCAGGGCGGACTTGAGATTTTTGATCAAGACCAGGCCAGTATTAGACATTTTTGCAAATGTAATGGAGAAAAAAATGCTGGCCATTTTGGTTAGTTTTTCTTTTTCTTTGGCATATACGGTCTCGGTCTTGTCTCGGGTCTTGACCTTCAAAAGTCTTAGTCTTGTCTCGATTCTCGATATAATGTCTTAGTCTCAGTTGGTTTGTGGTCTTGACTGCAACACTATTTAGCAGCATAGTGTGATTTGTTTCCCTCGTCAATTGTTGTGAAATCAAAACTGTGGGCTTTTTTTGAAACCCAACAACTGGGGGTCTTCAAGCACAGAAAAAGTCAGTCAGCATCTTGAGAAACTGGTCAGTTCTTGTAAACAAAGACAGTCGAAGTTAGCGCATAACTTGGATGAGGTTCATAGACAAACTTTTTTAGCAGCACAGTTTGGTTTAATTGTCAAACGTCGTGAAAGATACCAGGAAAATATGATCTATACATTCTTGAGATGCTTTTTCCGTTTTGTATTATTCATTGTCAAACTGCAAAGTTTCACAAATGACTTTTGGAGGTTCATAGACACGTTTTTTTTAGCTGTATAGTTCGAATTGTTCCCATTGTTCAACTTTGTGATCCACTTTTTTGGAAACCTTCACCAGGGCCAAAATACAGTGCAGGCCGAACATTTTTCAAGGAGAGAAAAATAACATCCTTCAGGTGTGTTTTGTAATGATCTTTTATGTTTTTACCTTGTTCGGCATTGGCAAAGTTTTAGCGTCAGCGCTCATCTCATGACAACAATTAGCAACAAGGTTCAAGTGTGCCTTGAATTGCGCTTGCACATTTAATTCTTCAGCTGCGATGGCATCATTGTGGCGGCACAATGCCATGACAAATAATTGCAGCGTCTCGTCGTCAACAAACAAGCCTTGACCCCGCGCACTCCTGACTTGCCGCTTGAAAAGAAAATGAAGAAAAATGAAAAACTTGCTTTATGTGTGTGTGTGGGGGGGGGGGGTAAGGTCAAGAAAGAAAGAAAATGAAGAAAAATGAAAAACTTGCTTTATGTGTGGGGGGGTAAGGTCAAGAAAGAAAGCAAATGTACAACACCGTCGCCAACCTTCATCTTGCTGCCTGAAAGACAAGGGAGAGAGTTTTCCTGGGTTTTGTGGAAAAGTGAGAGAAGGGCAGCGAGTGTAGAAATCGCTCCGATACTTATCTTGATATGTGTAGTATCGTCCATACAGGAAATACACGCACACACAAAACTAAGTTGTGGGCTAAAGCTACTGCTGCTACCCCAACTCCAGATAAGCGGTAGAAAATAGACTGATGGATAATACTGACAATTAATCAAAACAAAAAATAAAACTAATACTAAAACAAAAAATAAAATGAAGCGGGGTTAAAAAAAAAAAAAGACGCCTTAAAACCAAAACCTATGAAATAAACTTTAAAAAAACTAATACAAAAACAAAGTACTCTAAAAATGATACTAAAACTAATAAAAACTAAAACAAAGCCTTTTTAAAAATAATAATGATAATCCTAAATCTAAAAAATTTGAAAATTAGTAAGACTTCAGCCCCAAAACTGCAAGAGTGGTATCGGCTTCGGCAAGTACTAATAAGTAACATGCTGATCCCATTAGTTCTGACGCTAATATCGGACTTTGGATGCAGAATCTTGTGTCTTGCGCGACATTCACTGACGTGTGACGTGTTCACTGCATGCTGAGCCAAGATATCCTATTGGCCCTTGAATGCTCTGAACCAATGGCAGCAGCTTTTTCATGTTGACAAAAAACAACAACCTAGGTATCGGTCAATACTGGGTATCGGAATGAGTATCTGGGGCCAAAAAAACGGTATCGCAACAACACTACTTTCAACAAAACTAAAAAATCTAATACTAAAACTAATAAAAACTAAATTAAAATGAAGCATTTAAAAAAAATCATAAAACAAAGCTTTTTTTTTTATAAAAATTCAAATGAATACTAAAATGAGACAAGCCAATACAAAAACAAGTATTTCCATAAACATTACAACTAATACTAAAACAATAAAAACTAAAGCAAAGCTTTTTCAAAAAACTAATTTAAAAAAAGCTATGATGGAAATTCCAAAAGTAGGATCATCCTGCAACATCCATCCATTTCCCGAACCGCTTTTTCCTCAAAATGGTGGCGGCCTCGCGGGGGTGGTGGAGCCTATCCCAGCTGTCTTCAGGCAGTAGTGGCAACTGCTTGCCAGACAATCGCAAGGCACACATAGGCAAACGGCATTCACGCTCACAATTTCCATGTTTTCAGGAATGTGGAAACCGGAGTACCCGGACAAAAACCCACGCAGGCAGGGCCGTAATCGGCCGATGAATCGGTTAAACCAAATGATTCCAGTGTTTAGGCCACCACAGAAGGCCTTGCTGACCCGGACCGACTAGCCAGCCTCTCATGTAGCATATTGACATCGTATTTAGCTTGGGTGCAACTCTGACGCGCCTTCTTTAACACACGCACAAACACAGAAGGGATTGGAAAGTGAATTTGCGTGCTGGCTTCGTTCGTGCCTTTCGTCGACGCACGCACGCACGCATGCACGCACGTGATGAGCGTGCACGGCAGTCCGTGGCGCAAAACAGCGCTAATCCCCCGAGGAGGTCTCTAAAAGGCTTCCTTCAAGACTTTCCAGGTCAGCTCTGTTTAAGGTGGCCCTCCAAAAAGCTCGGCGCCCGCCCGCCCGCCACCTTTCCACTCCGCTACTTCCTATTTCCTCACACGGCCTTTCCGCCGACTGCTTACGCCCTCTCGCATTTTGTCTCCGCGCGCCGGAGAAAATGTGTGACTGGTTTTATCCAAAGAATTTCCCTCCCCAGTACTAGTTGCACGTTAATATTTACTATGGATGGATGGAAGGTTGGATGGATGGAAGGTTACACATCAAATTACATACACTTGACTGTGAAAAAACTATTTTTGGTCCCAGTCAAAACAGAGTAACATTATCAGTTGGAAGAGAGTCAAATATTCAGAGAATATGCAAATTTAATGTAGCAAATGAAATATAGTCTTTTTGGAGTAAAACCGACTGTACAAATTGACTGCGTAGCTCGCACGGACGGAGGTTTTGTGCATCTGTCACGCGGGCTTCTCCGGCGCGCTTGTGTGAAAGAGCGCGCGACGACGAAAGGGTTGAAGCCGCCATTCACGTCCCTTTTCACAATCCCTTCTGAGTGTGTGTAGGCGACAAAGAGCGAGCGCTTGCGGGGAGAAGCTCGCCAGGGTTTTACACGTCAACGGCGGGCGTAAATAATTCCACTTGATGATCTCGACGGTCTTTACCGAGGACACGTTAACACAACACCAGTACAAACATCAGCAAAAGTCCGACTTGATGTTCAAACGGCAGATGCAAAATAGGACCAAAAATGTCCATGATCATTCTCGGAAAGGTATAAAAACATTACATAAGATGTCAATGAACACATTACAGGTTTTACTTTTGATGTAAATTTGCACAAATGAGTTTGTATTGTCTAAATATGACATGTTCATTCAATATCATACATTGGAGGTGTATGGATATTAATTATGCAACATTACAGTTGAATATGATTTAAATATGATTCAATGGGCCTTAATATGATGGAGGTATTGACAAAAATAAAGAACAAATATGCACGTTACAGATCTAGAACAAGTGTGAAGACATCATGGCTGGACAAAATTCACAACTGAGCCCTAAATTCAAATTCAAGTCTTGAATTACAAGCTCAGGTCAAAATATTTCCTTTTTTTTTTTGTTTTTGGTGCAAATAATTACAAGTTCATTCAAAAAAAAATATTCCCATTCATTATTATCTTACTGCAGAATAATGTGAAATTTCTGGACAAAAATGAGTGCAACATTTTTGTCCAATCCTGAGTAACAGCCAAGTTTCAAAATGTTATTGAAGTTGTCATCAGTGCGCCCTCCAGTGGACAAAATTAGCAACAAGTTCATTTTAGTGAAAAAAATCTGTTTGTTCCGTCCTCACTGGCCAGGATTGAGCCCTTAAAAAGGCTGTCGTGATTTGGCGGCAATTGTTGCCCAAACGTTTGCTCCAAAATGCGTCAATCAAAGTGTGAGATTGACATTGAAACCAGACTTCCGCTTTGTGTGACTTTGCAATTATTTGGAGAAATGACGACGCCAAAGAAAAAGCGCATCCCAGTATCTGAAGTGGAAAGCAATCATTGGCTGAGTGCGGTATCGTCGCGGTCCGGCGGGGAGCTAATTAAGCGTGACACGCGTCACACACTTGCTTAGTTTGTTTTTATCCAAATGATTCGTTATTTGATGTTGGCGCCAGCAGCAGCAGCAGCAGCAGCAGCAGCAGCAGCAGCAGCAGCAGCAGCAGCAGCGATGACTTTTGACGGCAAAACATCCAAATAAAACACTCGGCGTCCGCCTAAATTATTCCCACGCGGACTTAGTGGAGGAATGAAAGCTTGTGTCTCGCGTCTAATCCGCAGCAAAGCTTTTGGCTAATAGCGCGGCGCTGGAGACTCGCCTCTCACAAGACTCCATTCAGCAAACTTCGCCGTGTGCGAAACGGCCGGCTGACAGCAAACGTTACGGCGCCGGTTAAAAGTCCTCTCCATCTTAACTTGGCTCGGATTTTAATTGGGATGTTGGAGGGCCGCTAATCCAGCCGTCTCCCGCCACAAATGGCCGTATCAATGTCTAAAAGATGCAGCCGCATTTCTATTAGTTTTACATTTTATTCACTTTTATGTTAACAAGCGTATGAAAACTTTTACTGTACATTTAAAATGTGCGATGAATCGTGTGTTAAACTATTGAACTCATGTGATTAATTGCAATTAAAAATGTTAATGGGCTGACATCATTAGATCATTGCGATACCCTTTTATAAAATGCAACACAGAAATAAAATACAAAACATATTTTGGGGTATTTTTTAACCGAATAATGGCACTTCCGTTCATTTCAATGAGAAAATATGATTTGCGATAAGAGTGTCACTTAACAGATTCAACTTGTCAAAGTAGGCAGTGAATCAGTTTAAGGCCTAAAAAACAACAAAAGCAACAAAAACAATACCGGTCCAGGAAAGCTACGGACTTCTATGTTCAAGGTGTTAAAAAAAAAAAAAAAAAAAGTTCTTCCGCAACTTCTAGCGAGTGCTTTTATTTTATTATTATTTATTTATTTTATTTTTTTCAGTATACAGCTGAAAGAGCATCTGCGATTGCCACTCTCCTTGCCTACATGGAAGGGCATCAGTGTAGAGCATTCGACATCAGTTTTCAAACGTAAGGTGGAAAAATAAAACTAATAGATGAATACTTGAAAAATCTACTTAAAGTAGTGGCCTACTCTATTACTCCCCACTACCGCTGACTTTTGAGCTTAGATAAAGGCAAGATCCAGGGACACGAGGACACACGGTCCCCACAGACGTTGTGCTCGGCTAAAGTCGGGTTTATCTTGTCCATCCTTGAGCGACTTAAGCGGGAGAACGTCTCCCCGGGGCCAAATAAGGCTCACAAAATGGCTCCGTCCCCTCCTTCAAGTTGTGTTTGGACGCGGAGAACTCCCAGCGCGGGCACCCAAAAAGCTTCTTCACGGTCACACTTGACGATTTTCTGCTCATTTGTTCTTCTGGAGTCACATTTCATAATCATCTTTTTTTCTTACGGGAGAAGAAGCAAAACTGTTACAGTAAAAACTTGTAAGCTTTCTTTTTGCTATTACAGTCAGTCATGAACAAAACAAACACACCGTTGATTTTACGCAGTCGAAGAAGTTTTAATTACATCAAGTGAGTAAGTGTTTTTTTGTTTTGTTTTCGCTACAGATGGAAATTCTGGTATTTAACCTGTTTTGGATAACAGAGAACACACTGAATGCTATTGGACAGAAACAAATATAGAAATAGTGAGGTATTGCACTTTATAAAGTGGCATTTAAAAATGTAAATGTAAAAGAAATCAGACATGTTCTAGTGTGATACAGGAAAGCTTAGAGAAGAGTTGAGCTCATATTAATAATCGGATTTGAGTTCATGCCCTACCTCGATATGATTGGCAAAGACTGAGCCGCATTTAATTGATGAGATCAAATCTTTTAAATTATTTTAAAATTCTATTTAAAGAGCAAGCGCATCAGAACCGTATCAACACCTCCCGATGAAAAAAAATGTCCAAACTCGACCTTGCCACTGAATGTTTTCATTCTAATGGACGACTTAAATCGTTCTTGGCACTTGATTCATTCAAACACAAAAGCGTGTAAAAACGTTTTTTTAAATATTTTGTCATTCACTCCCAAACACATATTTACACGTTTTTTTTGTTTTGTTTTATACTGAAGTATACTGAAGGCCTTGAAGCAGCTTCTGACATGAAGCGGTCGCTTAAAGCAATGGTAGTTACTTTTTTTTTTTTTTTTTTTTAAACGGCCAGCTGGTGGCAGCAGAGTATAAGAGATCAGCCAGAGCCATTTTGCAACAAGCTCTTTTCCCCACTTTTTGAAACAGATTTGTGAATAATGATAAAACTTAGCTATATTCTAATGCTAATTCCTGCAAAAGGGAAACAGATACAAGTAGACTTTTTTTTTCCTGATGTAAGAAGAGACTCTAATCTTTCTTTTGGTAGGCTCCATGTGTTTATAGCAATAGAACACAATATTCTGTGGGCTTTGCAAAATCAGTCCAAATCCAGTAAAACAGCCGGGAGCGAAGGGGGTTGCTTCGGTGAAAATAACTGCCAGTCAATTTCAATGGGAAATGATTCTTTGAGATGGCAACGAGTGAGGAGCAAGGTGGGTGCATCCGCAGGTACGAATGATCTCCGCACGCACCTGACGAGCAGGAGAGGGGGCAGGAGAGGGGGCAGGCGCCTCATCAGCGAGGCTGACGGATGGACGGCGTGACGGACGGCCAGACACATGCATCAACCGCGGCGACCTCTGCCAGCGCGCTTGTCAAGACCACCCGAAAAAAGAAGAGGAATCCGCACATGCTCCGAAGCGGCGTTACCTTTGACACTAAAGGATGTTTCTGCCTTTCCCCCGTGGGATCGGCCGACTGGCTCACGTGACTAATTAGCGCCGGACTCCCCGCGGGCTGCACATCTTCATTAGGCCTCAAGAGCGCCACATCCATCAGCGTTAAGAGCTGCTGATGAATTCGCCTTGTATCTTCAACACGCCATCAGTCATCATCACAAAGAAAATCAAGACCGCGACCGGCCGTTATCGCGTGCCGTTTGCCGAGCAAACATGGAAAAAGGAGCACGCTGACTCGCTTTTAAAAAGTGCCGATGTGGTATTCGCCATAAACTGTCCACAATGAGATTTGCATGCGTTTTATATGCACAAAAGCGCCGGGATTCAAAAAAGGGTTTTGAGCTTTTTGTCAGGGTTTCAAATAAGGTTGGACTTTCAAAAAACAGTTTCAAGATGCTGTTCTAGACGATGGGTTAGGGTTTTAAGCTGTTGTAAGCCATTGAGTTTCAAGCAAAGGTTGGGGTTTAAAATGAGGGTTTCCTGGTCTAGGCAATCAAATGATATCGTTCCAATATGTAGCGAACGTCTTGAGCACAAGCCGTCGAAAGCATTTCAAAGACTTCTCGATGGGACGAATGAAGTTCCCCTGCGGAGGTTCGGTCCACATGAGGCTGGTTCGGCCTTGGAGGAGGTCGCACTCGCTTCCTCGAGATGTGGAAGGCGTCAAGACAAGAAGCGTTAAACTCAAGTGACAAGCAGCAAGGCCACACGTGGCCAGCAGGAAGGTGGCCTGCGCTTCCATCGCATCATTAGTTCAATGAAAACCCTCACGGGCGACCTATCCGTTCATTCGTTCCCAATTTGGCACGCTTTTTCATTAAGGCTAGGCTTTTTCATTAAGATAGGGATTCAAGACGAGATTAGGTTTGTGTTTCAAAGTAGGGTTGGGATTGCAAATTGGCTTAAAGGTTTTGAATGAGGGTTCAGGTTTCAAACCTGGGCTCGTGTTTCACAACCATTGTTTGAAGTTGACGTTTTAAGTTGGGGTAAATGCTTCTAATCTAGGGTTGTGGTTTTAAATTTAGGTTTCAAGCTTGAGATGTGGTTTCAATTTACGGTTACAAGGTAGGGTTTGTGTTTCATATTAGAGTTGGGCTTTTCAACTTGGGCTAATGTTCATTTAGGGTTTTTTTTTTTTTTTAATTATTATTATTTTACTACGGTTAGTGTTTCAAATAAGATTTTAAAGAGGATTTTATGTCTGAGTAAGGTTTAGGTGTAAAAGGAGTATTTCAGGTGGGTTAAGGTTTCAAATTAGGCTTTCAAAATAGTGAACACACACGGACTTTGTAATGAGGTAGTGTCTCTCACACGTCCTCATTCTGTTGAGTACGTGTCAACATTCTCCCGGCGAGGCTCAAAGTCACCCGGGCGAGCGCGCGAGCGCCGTAATAGCTCCTCCGATGAGTCAGCACCTGATTTGCACTTGTACGGGACGCCATTAAGTGCCGCGTTAGCGTGGCAGGGCGGGCACGGCGTGCCTGGACTGCAGCCATGAAAAACGACCAACACGCAAGGGCTTTTAGCTACGGGGTTAGAGTAGCAACCAAAAGGTTAGGGTTTTCAGGCAATGGTTAGGACTTCAAATCTGAGTTTCAGGCCTAGTTTAGGGTTTTAAATTTAGGGTTTAAAATGATGGTGTGAAGCCAGGGTTTCGAGGTGTTTGCGTTTCAATGTAGCATTTCAAAACTTGTCAGGGTTTCAAATTAGGCTTTCCGCTCCCTTTTTGGTTAGCATCTAGCAGCAATTAGCTTCAGACGAGAGCATCCATCATCTGGCTCCTCCTCTACAAGTCCATGAAGATAAGCAGTGTATTCTCTTGTACACCTCTTGCACGCTTATCCTTTGCGCATGACTTTGACTTGATAGCAGTCATGCGTGCGCTCAGAGGGGGCCATAAATTACAGACAGGCAGCGGGGAGGGAGAGCTCGCATGGGGCGGCGTGCTCGCCATATCCCAGGTGGCTCTAAACAACACCTTGTTTGTCACCGTCTCTTTAAAAGCACCCCAGCGGCAGCCAATAAGATTACGAGCCTGGGGATAGGGTTTCAAGTGATTCAAGACTGGGTTAAGGTTTGGATTTAGAGTTTTAAATTTAGGACCCGAGTTAGGCAATCTGACCTATACTTGATAACCTAAGTAGGGTTGAAGAGAGGATTATGGTTTCAAATTTGGGTTCAAAGGCAGGGTTAAGGTTTCAAATTAGGATTTCAAGTTAGCACTAGGGTTTCGATTGTTAAAAATAAGGTTAAGATTTTAAGCATATACATACATTACAATTTCAGGACAGGACTAAGGTTATGAATTCGTGTTTCAAGCAAATGTTAGGGTTTAAATTAAAAAAAAAAAAAAAGTATACAGTATAGTAAAGAAACCCAAGGAAACCAAACAATGTGGGGAAAAAAATGAACCCAACCAGGCTGAAAGAAAGCAGTTGACAAAATATCAATATATTGACGAGACAATGAGGCACACTGGAGGCCGTTAATTGGCTGAAAAAGGGAACAGGGCTGGAACATGAAACAAAATTCAATTCCATCGAAACAAAGTCAACAAAAACACTGATCGTGACAGAATCAGCTATAGATAATGTTAGGCTTTCAAATAGGGTTGGGATTTTAAACCCATGTTTAGGCTTCTACTGTGCAAGACTTTTAAGCAATTTCTGAGTCTTGCTTGTGCTAGCTTGATGCTAACATTAGCTCTGCTCTCCATGCTTACACTGACGTTTTCTCAAGTGCTTCACCATTAATCAAAATTTTCCAGATTGACTCATCACCGGCCTCATTCTTCGAAGTTTCCTCCAAGCTTGCCTTGAAGGAGGTAAAGCAAGTGTATTTGTGATGACAAAGATGAAAAGCTGTAGCTCGGAGGCGTCAATTTTTGTCTTCTCTTTCGTCACGATGGCCCAAAGGCAAGAAGGATTTCTGGGGGGAGACGCCCGCAGGCACTGAAAAAAAAAAATTCTGCATCTTCACCTTCCTGCTCAAGATTTTTTTTTCCAAGCCACTGGCTGTGGTCATAGAAAATTATTTAATTTCACTCTCAAAATTTGTATTAAGTCAATTATCTATCTATGCTATTGACGCACAGTAAGTCAATTTCGGTGTAGATTGAGACAGTGTTGTTATTTCAGTTGCTGTACTTTTTGTTGCGTGGTGTGCCATGAGATTTTCGAAAATAAAATGCAGAAAATGTCATCTCTCTTTGGATTTTGGTGTTTATTGGCAAGTCTAGCTCGTAACATTGACGAAAATAACATTACATGGGTTAGGGCAGTGGTGTCAAACATGGCCCACGGGCCGAAACCGGCCGCCAGTGGGTTGGATCTAGCCCATAAAACTGCAGTCTTTCACTAAAATTAACTGTTGATGCTAATTTCGTCCACTGGGGGCGCACTGACATCCACTTAAATGACATACTGAAATTTGGCTCATATTTTGTGCGCATTTTTTTAAGGAAATGTCAGATTACTTTGCAATAAAATAATAATGAATGTGATTTTCAGAATGTACGTATAATTATTTTCGCCAATGAAAACTAGAAATGTTTTGACCTGTTATTACTTCTAGTGTATTAGGCTACGGAGATACTAGTGCAGCCCACTTGAGATCAAATTTGGGTAAAAGCGTAAAAACGTCTTGTAAATGTTGCCGTCCTTGTGCAAAAAGTACAGAAACAGAACGCTCCAATAACGGTTGTGAGAATCTCCACATGGGCGACCATTTTGTAAATCACATTACAAAATGAAACCAATCATGTGCGACCTTGGCGCCGTCTTTGTCTGATTCGCTTGGCTTTGCGGCGCGCTCCATCCATCACGTTCTCCTCTTCACCTTTTTTGTCTCGGAGGCAACATTCGCTGCCCGCCTTCCTTCCAAGCGACCCCCTCCTCGTACGTGGTGACCCCCCCCCTCTCTCTCTCCCCCCCTGACATTTGAGGAGGAAGTCGGCCACAGATGTGTTGGCGTGGACGCGGCTCGGCGCTGTCAGCGCTGCTTCGAGGTCAAGAGTGCTTAGCTGGATATTGAAGAGACAGATGGGTGCGGGCGCGAGATGGCCACGCAATGCAATTACCCGAGTCCGTGCCGGCCGTCTGATGGGCCGGCGTCGAGGAATCTGGTGAAGTCGCCATTAGTAGCGCTATTCACAAATTCATCAACAGTAACATTTACAATATAGAAATAACGAATTTTACTCTTCGGTCACATTATTATACTTTTCTTTGGCACGGATCACACACACCATGTGGCTGTGACCTTTCACCTGGCTATCTGCGCCCTTGCACACTTACTAGTTGAATCCAGTTAAGATCGAGTTACACATTGGCACATGGGCTAGGCAGAGTCGGTTCCAGAGTGGGAACCATTTTGGACAGATTTGACCATGTCTTGAATTTGTGGCATTCATTAAGTACTTCAATGAATGAATGAATCGTTGATTTTGGCTCCATACATAACACAGAACAGAAAACACAAATCTACTTTCAATCAAATACTTTAATAATCAGCACCAGGCTTATTTTTGCATATCTTGTACAAGTCTCCTGAATCGCCTCCAATTACAACAAATGTCATGATGATTTTGATGCTGAGGCCAAAGCCCTGTGTAATATAAAAGTAGTGCCTCGTCTCCATTATGAACCTGGGCTCAGTCCCTATTCAAGAGTCTTGAGATATACAGTATTTACGGTTCAAACTATGAGTTTCAGCTTTCAGCTGTTTAATGAATGGGCCAAACAGTCAAAAACAGAAATACAAAATGACAACACTCACAAGGAGCATGGCAAATTTGACATTTCCATTCATTTCAATGAGAAAAAAATGATTTTCTGTTTTACCTTCTTTGGATTGCGGCTTGGCTGTAGATGAGCTGGCAAGTTCACGCTCGTTTGTGCACGCGAGCGCCCCACGCTGGGGTTCCGGGTAAATTGCGGTGGGGTGGCGTCTGATGGCGGTCGTAATGGCTCATTACGACGGCGTGCATGCAGGAAGAAAAGCGAGTGAGCGAGTGAATGATTGATACAGTGATACAGAGTGTGCTCCCTCCACAAGCCCATTAGAGGTGATTTAGTGCCACTGTGGAGTGGGAGGGGGGAAAAAAACACACACACTCTGTGTCCTCTGAATGTCTGATAGCAAACAGCACCAGAACTTCTCACATCAGTCGGGTCTGATGGATTTTTTTCGGATGGAGATGATTGCACAGGTAGCGTAATTGCCCGCGTAATCGCCGGTGGATGCGCCGCTGGGTTAATAGACTTTTATAGTCTGTTTGTTTTTCTGCTTGGGGTCACGATACACACAAACATTCTCGCTCCCCACTCGTTAAATGGTTGACAATGATTGACATGGTGAGGCATGCGGCAAGCCCTCTGCCTCACACTCAAAGGTTCTTGGTTCGAATCTCGGCACGCTGTTTTTTTCTCACATTCCAAAACAAGCCAGCTTTATGGACGCTGAATTGTCCATCGGCCGACGAACAAAATGTTAGTGAAATTGGGCTTCCATGTGAAACGTCAGGATGGCGCTAAAATACACGATAACCTTGACGTGACCTTCTCTGAAAGTTTGAACGTTCGCATCCACCTGTTGAATGTCTTCAGGATTTTATGTACACGTTCACCTGTAAACTCTAAATTCAGACTTGCCGATAGGCTGTAAAAAAACGAAAACCCAAAAATGTGTAAAAATTCTCGATTTAGCGACGGTTTAAAAAAGGTGAAGCATAATATCCTTCGAATTCATTTCAAGGTTGTTTTGACAGTTGCAAGGCCATCGGCATTTGACAGACTCGCCAATTAACACTGGAGTGATGCGGCAAAAAAATTGATCCAGAAGGAGCATCAACAAAAGCTCGATTTAGTGGATGTTATAAAGTGTGATGAAACATTTCCCGTGCCAATTTGAGATTGTTGAACTTCATAATCTCGTACTTAAAGCAACAAAAACACAAATGAAAGTAAAGCCTACGCTGTCAAATGCGGACGGTCACGTCAGTCCGAATGATACCTGAAAAGAAATAGAAAAAAGTAGTGCCTACGTAGTAGGTGACTTTTGGGACACTGTATATATGAATACCAAATCACAACATCATTAATTAGCTGCGCATACAGTGAATAAATCAATTACTGTGAAAATAATCCACCGTGTCAAAATGTCAAACATTGTGCAAGCATAATGAACGCATACATCAAGTCATCGTGTGTCAGGCAAGCATCTAGTATCCACTGGGGGCGCTCTTGAGTCAAATGTCACCCTTTGTTGCGGCTGAGAAGAAGAGAGCCGACCCAATTCACCTCCAGGCGGAAGGAAATCAAACGGAGGCCTGCCGGAACTTTCCGCAACTTTGAAGAAGATGAGACAACTTTTTGTGTCTTTTTCTTTTGTGGCTCTTGAAGGCAATAAATGAAACGAAACTTTTCCATTTCATCTCCACATCTTGCTCGAATGTGCGTGTGTGTGGCAGTGGACCGACACACACACAGACACATGCTTTGTTTTACTGTGGGATGTTTCACCTGTCCTTTAACTCTTTGACTGCCAAAAACGTTAAATAACGTTTAGTAAAATCCTATGGAGGAGTGCCAAAGACGTTAAAAGACGTTTGTTTCAAAACAGAGGTGAAACTAACCATTTTCTATTGTTGATTACTGAAAAACGGAATAAGGTAAAAACAAACTTTTTTTTTCTGATGAAAGATGAGAGTCCAACCTTTCATTTGGTAGTATGTGTGTTTCCATAGTCCAAACACAAAATGTTCTGTGAACCTTGAAAGATCAGTCAAAACGCTTAAATCGGCTGGCACTGGCAACATCCCATTTCTGAAAACGTCTGGCAGTCAAAGAGTTAACATAATTGACATTTTAGAACGGAGCATGGAAGCCACAGGAAAAAAAAAAAAAAAAAGTTATCCTGAGATTCAAGTTGTAATTTTTACAGGTGGTGTAAAGTAAGGATATCTGTGGATTGAAGTTTGAAATGTAGTTCTTTCTTTCAAAATACAACTATCGGCATCAAATTTGAATGACAAATATATTACGATCAAGTGTTTGATTTTAAAATAATGGTGATTTTTAACAAAGAACAGATAGTTTGTAATGAACAAGTGCATTGTTGGTTATGAATTAACAGTATCTATCCGTAAATAAATCAATGCTGCATCTGCTGGTTTATAAGTGAATTTAGGCTGCTTTTTCAATCAAGATTGTGATCTGCAGACATGTCTTGCAAAAGTCACTTTGCCCATCAAAAAAGAAGAAGTGAAATGCATCAGCAGAATAAAAGACTCGTCTGTGTGATGCGCCGCCTCACGTGTAAAACAAGAGAACTTGATGTGTGTTTTGACACGCAAACCGGTTCCAAGTGAGTTAATTTGTTGTGAACGCAAAAACTAACCATCTCCCCCCCAGGACGGGAATGATTCGTTTAGGGGCTGTCCACATCTGTTTTTCCATCTCATCATTAAATTGCCACTTCCTGCATAAAGAAAATTCTGCTCGGTAATGAGAAGGTCCGCGCACGCTCCCCCATGTAGACGCTCATCAAAAGCTTTTTTGAAATGGTGGATAAAAGATGTGGAAATGTGAAAAGAAATACAATAAAAAAAAAAAAAGGAAACGTTTCCCCCCGTAGTGTGCCACAGAAAGCCGGCATCCAAGACTTTTTATTTTCAATTTTTTTGGTTTGCCTCAGGCTGACATCAGAAGATGTCAAAAGGTGATACTATTAAAAACGTACTTTCACTTGAACAATTCTTACACGCAATCATTCTTACGCTTTTAAAAGAAAGATTATCATTTTTTTTTTCACAATTGAAAACAGTCCCCTGGTGTCTTAATAATTGCAAGTGCTTTTGTTAAAGTATCAAAAAGATGGAGGCTGGCAACACACTTTTCTCACCCTTATTCAAGCCTCCCAAAAGTTAGCCTGTTTTGAGGGGGCGGTCCTTACTCATGCAAATGAGTCGCCGGCAGCCAATTGCTCTACTCTGCATATTGTGAAGGCAAGCAAATTCTATTTGTGGAAGCGAGGAAAGACAATTTAAAACATTTTCACTGATGGAAGCAGCACTTCAAAAACACAATGCTGAAATGCGTTCCATTTCACATAGCTGCATTTTTCAGTTCTTCTATGAAAAAAAAAAAAAAATAAAGTTATAGAAGTTTCTTCTCTATTAAGTCCAGTGACATTTTTCACTAGTAAATAGTCGGCGACACCAGTAGAGTGCATGAAGAACAGCAACAGGCTGAATGTGATTCTAGTGGATTGCTGACTCATGTGAAGAGCAGTTGAACAGACAAAAAGCAGCAAAGGCCTCAGGGGAACTCGTCGCTCCTTTGAGTCATCAAGCATCCAAAAGAGTTTGAAAAGAGACCCCTGAACGCGTTGCAGCCGCCGCCCTATTGAACGGCAGCCAACGGGCCGCGTTTCATCCGCCATCAATGGCGGCCGAGACGACATGAGAAGCGACGAATGATCAGTGGTGACGGGAAACAATCAAAGCCGCTTAATCTGATGCAAATGAGACTGGATTGAAATTTGGGGGAGGAGGTGGGCAATCAGGCGCCACGCTTGAGGCTAACCACACGCTAGCTTTATTGCAAAGTGTACTTTGTTGCTCCTGATCAATATAGACCTCGCCCCCAGTAAGTGATTGTCAAAACCAGGTTAAACGGGGTCGGTAGGGACCTCGCGTGGTGGCAAACTAAAGGAATCTATATAGTTTCCAGAGGGCCTGTCCACATCAGGCGAGAGAGCACGCCTAAACCCTCCGACATTATTGACTCCTGGTTATGCGTATGAAAATGATCAGCATAACCCCTGAGTCCCAAATCCCAATCCGGCCGTCAAAAAACCCGGTGGGTTAACATACAGTAAGTCCGACTCCAAGCACCCAAACATCCTTCGAGGGCCAAGATACCCAAAATAACGCCTCATAGGCAGGTTCAGGACTTGCTGGATCTCCAGAAACTGGAATTTCGACTTTTGATTCAAAGATTTCAAATCCAAATTGGTATTGTCGCAATCTGCGGCGAGGTTTTTACCTTCCCCATCCCTGACCCGATCCGTAAAACTCAAAATCAACCCTAACACTAATACAGATGTTTTGGCATTTATGGTGTGTCCTTTAGAAGCTCAAACGCAAAGTCTGAAGCTCTCAACAGTGCGGCAGAACAAATAACCACCAACCACCCTGTTACCACCACATCAATTGAAGTTAATCTCATCTTTAAATTGTGTTGAAATCAACTTCAAACGTTTACAAGCGTGCCAAAAACGGCAGCTTGTTTTACGAGGTTTCATCATGTCAGACATTTGTGATCTAATTCCACCGGAGACGAAGAGCAGCAGACGCGAGATGACAAAAACCACCACGACGACGTTTCTGTCTCTTGGGTCTCGGCAGACGCAAAAGTCATTATCATCCCAGCAAGTACATCTGCTTCAAAACAAATAGACACACTCGCTTAAACGGCACGGCAGAAAGCCCTCATCGTGCTTTAGTTTGCATTCTTGTTGGCATTTTTATGATCTAACTTTTGTCGTCTTCAATAGAGATCCGGTGTCGGTACCAGATGTGATCGGCTGCCAGATTGAAACGAGGTCGCCTACCGATGACGTCACGCTACAGATTGGCTGGAGATTAGCCGTTTACAATTGTTCAATAAAAGTTATTTGGGGAAAAAAAATCCGGTTGACGTCAAAACATTGGAAAGCAAATATTAAAGATGTCGTTTAACCCGTGGACAGTATTTTATTTTGAAATGGCTTGGTCAGAACCAACAAAAAGCCCAAAAATTGTCACAATAACGCATAGGGGTTAAATACAAAAAAAATTGACAAAAATTGTCAAAACGTAAATAAGCAAAAAATAAATAAAAGCAGGATACTTTAAGATTTAACAAATAAATTTTTTTTTATTGAAGCGCCGTCGAGCTTGCCGATGACATCAGTACAGCAGCACTAACCAAATACGCGATTCAGACGTGTTCATTTTTTTGCAAAAATTTTTTTGACTACACTAAGGGAAAATAAATTCGGATTGTACAAACTTTGGCCTTTGTATGATCACATTTGAAAGCAGTCACCGGCAATAGAGGAGGTAATTCCACGTGGCAGCGTCGTCGAGTTGTTAAGAAAAAAAAAAAAAAGCACTCCTGACACTTCATCGCCAATCCAACATGTCCACCTCGCACATGCATATCATGAGACTGTCAATGCTCTTGGGCAGAAAGTTGACGGATAAACGCTAATTTATGCCCTCGTCGCCGTTGTAGTCCATTAACGTTGCGCCGCTACTTTCCTGCCGTGTTCAGAGAAATAGTCACGTGACGTCCGCATCTCTATTTGGCGGTACCATAGCGCCTTCTATTGACATCCCCCAGTGACGTAAAGGAAGTAAATTTGAGGGCCTTAATGCAAACAGTGGACAGCGTTTTATTGCTTTTTGATTGCACTTCAGTCAGCAGGAAGCAGTTGAAACACTACTTGAACTCCCTGGCGAGTGGCGAGTGTGATCTCCGCCAATGAGCAGCCAACCTCTCGAGCCCGACGCCGCCAGAACAGCCAATCGGCACGCAGGAGAGCAAAGTACGCATTCGTGACTGCCCTCCAATCTTATCGCTGGAAAAGCATCCAGGTGAAATCCATTCAGGGATCGCCACAAGTAGACGGCGCTTCCTCCCGGAGGGATCGTGCGGTCGTAAATAAACGAGGGAGGTTGAATGAGATGAGATGAGATGGAGCCCGTGTCGCCTTGTTTGCAAAGTTGCAATCCTCCAAAGTCAAACCCGATCTTGAACTCAAACTTCCACAATTGATTTGAACCCTAACCTTAACCCCAACCCTTAATTAGGATTGCACAAGTTGACCTTTGGTGAGAAAAGTTTATTAGGGCCCAAAATAGTGACCGCGGTGAGGTTTTTGTAGAACTATTTATTATTCTACAATCACTGCTCATAAAATATTTTAATCTTAAAAAGGACTTAATCATAGATTTTTTTTTATTGCCTTGAGTATCGTGCTAGTTATCAGCAGCCTCTGTGAGTACCCGATACCTTTACGTATCAGCCCGATACAGATACCTGGTATCAGGACTTGCCCATGCCTAATACATTTTCCATATTGGATGTGAATTGATAGCGTACCTAAGTAAGTGTCCAGATGGTGTACCGGAAGAATATCTATTCAAGTGTTCAGGACAGATGATGTCAAGTGATCCACTGAAATCCGATGAGGGCCCACCTGTGCAATAAAGTGCCCCCCCCCCCCCCCCGCACTATCTCCACTTCCTACGATGACGAGAGGCCGACAGGTCGTCAACAGATGGTGACATTCGCAAGCCCGGAAGGTTGGCCCCGAGTCGGAGGAGCACCTGTCAACAAGCGCAAAAAGGCCCTCCGGAACTTTATTAACCTGCGCTGCCACACGCACGAAAACCCATCAACAATGAATGACGTCGTGTGTGTGCACGCGCGCGTTTGTGTGTACGTGCGCAACAACCTCTTGTAAACATTTCATCATGGAGGACCTTTGGCCGTCTTGCCATCTGGAGCGTGTCACCTCCACAACCGCAATTAATTGTTTCTCCTCCTCCAGGATGTTGTTTAGTTCCACACTTTTGCATGGATTTGCTTCAGTGGCGCAGCATGTTGGACCAGTGGCTAGAATGGCTGCCTCGCAGTTCGGACAGGATAATTTTTTTTTAAGTATTCCGCACCACCCTGATGATCAATGTCAGCACAGGCCAGTTTATCAGATGTCTGTAAAGCAGGGTACACGCATACAGATAATTGTGCCGATTATTAGCTCTTTGACTGCCAGACGTTTTCAGACGGGATGCCGTGGGTGCCAGCCGATTTAAGCATTTTGACTTATCTTTCAAGGTCCACAGAAAATGATGTGTTTGGACTATGGAAACACACATACTACCAAATGAAACATTGGACTCTCATCTTTCCCCAGAAAAAAAAAAAGTTTGTTTCTACCTTATTCCGTTTTTGAGTAATCAACAATAGAAAATGGTTAGTTTCACCTCTGTTTTGAAACAAACGTCTTTTAACGTCTTTGGCACTCCTCCATAGGATTTTACTAAACGTTATTTAACGTTTTTGGCAGTCAAAGAGTTAGCCTAATCCCCCACGATCATTGTTGTTTTTTTAAATGATCAAGCTGATTTTATTAACTCATTCACTGGCAGCCATTTTCACTGAAGCAACCCCCTTCACTCCCAGCTGTTTTACTGGATTTGGACTGATTTTGCAAGGCCCACAGAATATTGTGTTCTATTGCTATTAAAACATGGAATCTACCAAAAGAAAGATTAGAGTCAAATTTTTCATCAGGAAAAAAAAAAGTATATTTCTATCTGCTTCCGTTTTGCACCAGTTAGCATTATAGCATATAGCATCATTTTGTCAGCTTTCACCATCTATGTGGTCCAAGCAGGGCCTAAGTACTTAAAAGCTTGTGGTAAACATTTCAAAGCAAGAAAAAAATATGCCAAATGAAAAAAACAAAAACAACAATAAAAAGCTAGTGAGTGTGAGATATGGCAGAAGATGAGTTCTTAAGCAGCGCATGAGAAAGCAGCATTTTCTCATCGTGTGAGTGGTTTCAAGAAGAAGAAGAAGAAGAAGAAGAAGAAGAAACTACTTGGCCCAAATAATGATGCAACTTCTCATTAGAATTACACTTGGGCTCGCACTTTAATGACTGTCTGTCTCGGGAATAATCATTTCCCAACTAGGAGTGTACTTTCTTCAAATAAGTACTCGCCACTTGCGTCCGAAACCACTTCAACAGTCACAACTCATTTTTAAGAGTTTTGGGGAGCTTCTTTTTTTTTTTTTTTTTGTACTTGTTGAAACTCAGTCATTATTATGAGCTGCTGTTTATGAGGAAATTGGGAAAATACGCACAACCCTGTAAGTCCACTTTATGAACTGTTAACATTATGAAAGTGTCTCGTTTCTTAAGGTTTGACGGCGTCGCAGCACTCATTTTGGCAAGCGTTGTACATCCTGGCGAAAATGTGTGCATTTTAGAGGTCACCACCACGACCCCGCAACATATTATTTTCTCCCATAATGCCACATTATGGGAATAAATGTTGACAGATGAAAACATGCAAAAACAAACACACACTCACAGACATAAACAAGAACACACATACTCATAGGAACACACAGCCCCAAAAATCTCTACGGCCACAAAAAACACAAGAACACACACAAACGCACATTAGAACACACATGCACAAACCCTGAGGACAAGAAAGATAGACAGAGTGTGTGTGTGCGTGTGTGTGTGTGTGTACGAGGCCCCCCCCCTCCGTTCCCAAAACAGCAGCAAGCCAGCAGGGACAGCCGTAATCGAGCAGCCTTAGTCTCAAATCCGTGTGTGCGTGCGTGCGTGCGCACAACCCGTGACCTCCCGACAAGCGCTACAAGGTCCAACATAGAACAATAAGCACTTTTCATATTCCTCCTCATGCAAGGCCGTCAAGTAGATTAGCATCAGAAGTTCAATAAACGCATAACTCAAAAGTGTCATGTGAATTTATTTGCATGATTTTTATTTTTGCTATGGCAACGCCAAACGTTTATTTGTTTCCAAATAAAGTCATTCTAATGTGTGTCAAAAGAAACAAGTGCATAGTGTAAATGCAAATATTCAAGTGCTATCATTTTCCTGCTGTGCCTCTTAATTCCTGCAGGGGCACCAGTGAGCCACATGTAGGCAAAATTTGTAGCGGACTTCCTGCTCAAAACATTTTTTTTTTATTGCAAAACATACAACAATCATGAGTGTAAAAACAAGTCCTCCATCTTGTCCAGACAAGTTTTATTTTGAAATCTGACGTCGAAGCGACCACACGCTTGCTCCTCCGATCCCGCACGGGGTTAGCAACAACACGTATGCGGCGGGAGAAGAAAATTAGGACGCGGGACTGTCAAGGTTTCAGTCTGCCGCCCACCCGCCCGCCTGCCTGCCAGCACTTCCAATTAAGGAGGAGAAACAACACACAACAAAAAGGTGGCACGGCAAAAATAGAAATGCGAGGAGGCCGGATGAACTCAAAACGCAACCATGGCTTCTCTATACACACAAATATCGACAAACAACTCCTCATCAACAAAGGAATTATAGCCAGAACACTTTGGGGGGGTTAAAGACATAAAGGAAATGAACTCATTCACTGCCATTGTCAAGTTATTTGATTTAAGTGCAGTTTCTTAAACTTGAAAAAGAGACAAACATTCACTTGAACATTCCAACTGGGATTCACTCAATGACAAGTTTCCATTTTCAAGGCATTGATCATTAAGTGAAAAAGCTTTCAAACAAGAAAACACAATATGTACAAAAATATTACAAACAAGCACATTGAACACATGATCAGCCCTCATTCAACTCCTGCTAATTCAGAATCATCATCACAAACTTTTCACCATGTGTGACTGAAGGCAGGCTCGAAACAGAGCGTATCAATTCAAGCAATTAACAAAACAATTAGCCAGCAGTCAACACCCTCATAGCAACACCCGTCCTCCTAAACTGCCTCTCATCATATTAGCTTAACAGACAAGTGTAAATTCAAACAATTAAACAAACACGACCTCCGCTAGACTCTCCATTTAATAAGTTGCTCTTACCGGCTGCGTCTTCAACTTTGGGACGCTTCCCCTGCGCGCCGATTACTCCACAGCAGTCAGCGATACGTAAGAGTGCAACACGGTGCTGCTCGCTAGCGCTATGCTAACAGTAGGGCTTATTTTAAGGTGACACCAACGGTACAACTCCTTAAATGCTCCGGGTGCAACAGGTGGTCTGCTCTTGTCAATCTGCAAATTATCTTACAAGATTTATTTACTTTCTACATTCTCTACATTCTTTACTTGTATAATTTTAATTTCTACTTTTACTTCTACCATATCAAATAAACTTAATATTACGTTAATATTTTTTTAACTGTTATTTATTTAAATCTCTATCATTCGCTATAAAATTAACTGTTATTTATTTAAATCTCTATCATTCACTATAAAATTTAAATAATGTTTGAGACCACTGGTTTGACTTCGCAGCTACAGACGTAAAAAATTAATTTGAACCATTTCTATTAGTTTAACATTTTTTTCCACTTCTGTTAACAGGAGTATGAAAACTTAGAAAAAAAATATTTACTGTACATTTAAAACAGATATAAAATTTACGATTAATCGTGAATTAACTAGTGAAGTCATGCGATTAATTACGATTAAACAAATTTAATCGCTTGATGCCCCTAATTTTTAATCATCTTTTATTTATTTATTTACTTTTAAAAGAAAAGATTATTAAAAATTAGGGGCATCAGGCGATTAAATGTTTTAATCGTAATTAATCGCATTACTTCACTAGTTAACTCACGATTAATCACAAATTTTATATCTGTTCTAAATGTACAATAAAATGAATATATATGTTTTTATACTCTTGATAACAAAAGTGGGGAAAAAATTTAACTAATAGAAATAGTTCAAACTAATTGTTGACATCCGTAGCAGTCAATGGCAGTGAATGAGTTAAAAGTAATAATAATGATTAATTAATAAATAACTAAAACGAATCTTTTTCAAGAATTAATGATAATTTATAGAATTTATAATCAGAATTTATGCATTTTTCGGCTGTTCGTGGGCCAGGACGGTCCCAATCCCCCGCAAATAGTACGGGTCAACTGTACAGTAAAATAAATTGTTTTGATAGATTGACTAGATGAGTCCATCTTCTGATCATACTTGCTGAAAAACTTTTTTCACCCCCCAAAAAATGGAAGTTTTTGGTCCTAGCATTAGTTGAAGTTTCGTTCCCGTGTGCCCCAAACACTCTTTGCTATTTTCATATGATGTGATAACGACACAAAATGAACGTGGGACGACTTCCTCCATTGTGCTGACTCAGGATCCCGCCGCCACCCCTTCTTCACGCCTTCACAGCGGCCATCATTTATCTGGCCAGGAAATAACAAAATGTTTTATGCATTGCTCGACGACAGGCAACATTATTTTCGCTGTATTTCTCGCTGATAAACAATCCATTAACCAGATAAGGCGGCCGCATACAAATATGTCGGCGCGCAGTTTATTCTTTCGCCACGTTCAACCGGTGAGCTATTTCTTCGGTGTAAAACAATGGCAGCGCAAAATAATTGCCCGCGTTATTATCAGCGGCGGCCAAAAAAAAAAAAAACAAGGGAAAGAAGGAGGCCGGCTTGTTTTCACGTCATTGTGATCTTGATGGAGGGAAAGTGATCTTAAGAGGAGCGATAGTGCTTATCACAGGCGGCAGGCCAGCAGATGCGTGTTCCACTATCTGTGATGGAAGGGATGGGGGAGGGATGGGGGTGAGGGATCCTTCCCTCAAAGAGGGTGGTCTTTGATGCTCGCCCGCTTTGCACCTCGCCACGTAATAGAATAAACGGCAGCTATCTTTGGGGGGGAAAAAAATGAGATTGTGCAAAGTGTAATCCGAAGCGCCGGGATGCTTTCGGTGTAATCAATCTGCAAAAAGGCTTTTAATGGAATCAATGCAGGCGAAAGGGGATTGATTTCCACACTGGGAGGGGGGATGGGGGTGGGGGGAGGGGCAAATGCAGGGGGCTGCCATTTTTAGACGTCGAACGTCTCCATGCCGCCAAGTAGGTTAATTGTGTATCGAGCAAAACCACGCCCGTTTATTTCTTTGGTCGCGTCAAAGCACATTTAAACGCTTGAATTTTTCATTTTAAATTTCTGTATGTTGAGAGGAAGCAAGTCGCATTTGTTCTTAAATTGTGGTATTGACAAAGGTTGTGGAATCTAACAACAATCAACGGCATTGTTTACACACTTTGTACTAAAGCAATATAGTTTTTTTAAGTACAGAAACACTTTATGGTCAATACCAATTGTATCTTTTGTCCGGCAACGGATTTTGTCTGACATCCATTCATAATTTCTCCTGAAGCAATCTATCGACAGTAAAATATGTCCGCCACGCATCACGGGATGGGAACGATAGAACGATAGCAACTCACGGGCCTCTTTGGCCACGTTGGTTCTGGTTGGTTACAAAAGGACATTTAAGACAAAGGCCGCAGGGCTGCTTTTGTTTTTGTTTTTTTTATTCGTCATGTCTCTCGCGGCGATCACACGCACGCGCACACGAACGCGGGGCAGTTGCAAAACATTCCTCTTGTATTTTATGCAGGTCATTACACGCTTTGACCATAGAAAGCAAACATTTGAGATTATTTCAGACCGTCTAGACACTTTTTAATGAAGATGGTGTTTAATTGCTCCAATGTGTCCCGTGACTGTTGCAAACTATTTTAGGCTAGTTGGGTTTTCGTCTGTTCGAGGCTTGAAAAACATTCAATATAATTCTAGTTTCTGCGTCGTTATTACATACCTTGGCCACAGCCGCAAATCAATATTTGAAGTTGAGAACAACCTCGACCGTTTGAGGTCGTTATGGACTGGTTTAGGAAAGCTTAACGGTTCTCGACTGCTCTGGTCTGTTCTGAACTGTTCCAAACTGTTCTGGGCTTTTTGGAACTGTACTAGACACGGTAGTCTGGTCGTGACTGTTTTAGACAGTTTGCTAGATTGTTTTTAAAACTGTAA
Organism: Vanacampus margaritifer; assembly: GCF_051991255.1. Taxonomy (NCBI): domain Eukaryota; kingdom Metazoa; phylum Chordata; class Actinopteri; order Syngnathiformes; family Syngnathidae; genus Vanacampus; species Vanacampus margaritifer. The sequence goes on along the minus strand of NC_135451.1, from coordinate 17,252,144 downwards.
CTGTACTTTGGCAGTGATTCTTTCACGTACCACGAGACTCTGGACAGTGCAAACCTCAGTGCTGGTTTGAAGCCTGAACCAAAAGTGATCACCGGTTACTTGATGCTTTTAGCACCTTTTTAATGGTCCGGAGTAAAGCAACCAGTTAACACACTAAAAACAAAGCCTTTAACGAGTCAAGAACCACATTAAAGCAAGATTTTAGTTTTAAGAGTTGCAAGTAGCAACCCAAGCAGCACGGGCAAATGTCAGCGTGAAAGGGGTATTTGTGAAGTGATTGATTCAGTTCGCCTGCGCACGTCTTCTATTTACACGGCTGGCGTGTGCAAATGCCAATTGGATGATCTATATTTGTATTTCTAGCAGAGCATTCTTCTATATTTACATGCGCTTGTTCTTGGAAATTCATCCATCCATTCAAGCCACTAAAAGCTTCGCATAAGTGAAAGAATGGCTAAAGATAGCAAACGCTCATTAAAGCTGCAAAAGTTTCGAGAAGGGCGCCGATGTTTCTGGGTCACTGGGTGAGTCGCTAACAAAAGCGGACCACTTCCCTTTCTCCACTTTGCTCTCAAAGAAAAAGAAAAAAAGAAATGTATGAGTTTGCCTCAAATTATATTTATGAGAATCAGATTTAGTTCATACTTTTAATTTTGCTTTGATCTCAATCAAATCAAAATATCCTGAAAATAAAACCTTTTGGTGGCTTTGATTGGAAAGTGGGGGAATGCTCCAATTCGGCCCAATTATTAGCTGTTGCCTCCCCCGCTTTAGAGACATCGGGTTCGGGTTGACATGAATTTGGATTATCGGCACCTAATCCTGATCATGTCTAACGTTTACAAATGTCGGCTTGTCCGTTTTCCGAACACATCACATGACTTTGATGGCAAGGCAAAGAATTCGTTTGGAATTGTCTCCATTATACCCGTCTTTTGAAAACAAACCCAACTGTCGGTGACACAAATCGGATTACCAGGGCTTGGAGCGGACCCTTCCAATATTCCAATTGTCCAATTGATGAAGAGCCGGAATCACCCTGCCACAGTTTCTTCGACTCAAGTAGCAGGGCCTGTAGCAGGGTTTTAACCGTCTGGACCTGGATTTGCCACGTGTGCCCGGAATCCCAATGCACGGTCCCAATGTTCATGCTTGATTTGATGATTTTTACACTAACTCGATTGTGGGTCGCGATGACACATGCTCTTAACATGATGTGGATCATGCGAGCAGACGTGGTTCTATCCAAGCGCCATGTGGTCTCCTTCTGGCCCCGGGGAGGGAGAGCAGCTTGTGCCAGTGAAGACTTTATCTAATCAATACTTTGCAATCTGGCGTCATCTGCCTCATATTGATAACAGACACTTCCTCTGCAAGAAATCAAATCTTCAAATCTGGCCATCTACTGTGTCAATTAATCCCATTCCAAGATCCATTCCTATTTGTTGTTTTCATTCAGGGACAATCTCAATTTATTTTTTGAAACTTTTGACCAGAGATGTTCCTGGTTGTAACCCCAATGAAGATCATCGGTACAGAACAAGGATGAATGGAAGTTCTGAAGAGTTCTAGACTGGTCTTGGCTGTTTCATACTGTGTCAGAAACTGAACTGAAAAGCACCGAGTGCACCCAACGAGTCTTTCAAGTTGTTGTTTGACTGGTGACCTCTGAGCAGACGGCGCCCGAGGGGTCCACCGCCACCTTTCGGGGTTCCGTCGTCCCGTCCCCGCCGCCCCTCCCCCCTCCATGCCCACAGGGTGCGGGGGCTGACAGGGGCCAGCGATTTACAGATTCCATTGCCGATTGGGTCCTTTCAGGCCCCATCAGGCAGACAGGATGTTTGCTGGCATGTCATTTCACGCTTCCTGTGCGAACGGTGCTCGGTTGGTACCGTACTGACCCGTGACATTTTGCATATGGTACCTCAGGCGTCATCCGTCACTTTTTGACAAGCCGCGCTGTTTCGCTCATGCAAATTTGGCTCCGTGTGCCCTTTTTGTTTCCGATTTCCACATCCTGAGAATTTGGGTTACGCAGAGGACGAGGGCGTCGGCGGGCAGCGATGGCGTCCATGGCGGCGCGGTGCAGGAGTGGAGGATAGAAGCCGCCCCGCTGGAGGCACGCCGCGGGCTACGTCTGACATCCCTCTCTCTGACGGACTGATGAGATTAGCCTGACATTTTTTTCTCTTCGAACTTAAATTGCATTACCAGCTGGATCTTATGTTAGGCAGATCTCCATATTATTCTCCGGGGATTTAAGTTCCATTTTGCTCGGCGATTCATTCTCTCCTCGCACTGCCGGGGATGAGATCGTCTTTGCATGTATTATCCGTCTAAAGTCTCCGTATAGCCCGTCGCAGTGGTGGCGTCACCGCATCGGGTCGCTTCCCCCCTGACGACTGGCGCAGGTCATCGGCGGACCTTTTATTAGCCAACTATCCTTGCGCGGCCGAGTGTTAACACAATGAACTAACCGAGCAGCGCTGCCGGAGGGTCGCTGATAATTAAAGATAAGCAATGTGAAAAGCAAATCCAAACATGGACCGTGAACCGTACAGATTGGGGTCAGGAGAGCATGTTTTTAATGCCACTCATTTGCATTCACCCTTTGCAGTTTCACCTTGACATTTAAGGTTAACCAGCAAATTAGGAGGCAGGGGGAGTGTGTAAGAGGACGTGTTATTGCGTATGATGGTGCCGAATAGCGTCATGTTGCCCATTGGTCTTAAAGTCAGTCAGTCAAAATGAAAAAAAAAAACTGAATGCAGCTGTTTGTAGGGAATAGTGACAGCACTCTGCTGAAAACAGCAAAAAACTACGAGTAATCGACTCCACCACTGAAATAGGCCGATACCCACTTGATCCTGAAACACTTTCAGGACCCTGTAATGTGAATTCAGACTCAGATAATTGCTGAAAACATGTGCAAAGTCTGAGAAATATAGACAACTCCATTCTGGAGGTATAGCGTTAAAAGCATTTTTTCTTTTTACCATTTCAGTTTTCCACATTTTTGCCCCATGGTGACATGTGACACACTTTGGTTTGTCGCCGCACCTCAACGATGTATCAGGAACTTGAGGGCCTTCAGTCGCATCAGAGTTTAACCGGTGCAATTGCAACACGCAATAAGCCTGCTAGCTACGCCGACACCCCAAAAATACATCTTCTGTCTGCTGGATGGGCCACTTTAGAGTGCCTCGTTGTCTGCTGTGAGTATGGGAAAGTCACGGTGAATTTGTAAAAAGCGAACCGTGAATATGCGGGGGGAATTATAAAACTGTTCCAACATAAAGAGCCATGCATCCATCATACAACATAACTAAGCAGTTGAACAGGACAGGTTACAAAAAATAATAAAAAAAAAAAGTCTTGGATGATAATTCACCTCTCCCGGGGTCTTCATTTCCTCCCAAACAGGAAATGACACTTGACGAGGTTTTCAAAAAGACGATGAGGACACGCTAGGAGATAAAGGCGCTAAATCAGTTTGCTAACTGACACTTTTGTGAGGGAGGCGACGTTTTCAGACATGCAGCTGACATCAGTCAGCCGAAAGAGCGCCAGCCGCTTGGATCCGGCGTCCAACTCGGATAAATGATACTAAATGATACCTTTTAAGTGTGCGCGCGTGTGTGTGTGTGTGTGTGTGTGTGTGTCGCACGCCGTCATGCTGTCTATGCAAAGCAGAGGCGAGCAGCAGGTAGCGCACGCACACTGTGAATTATTTCGGGTAAGCGGCTCAGGGACGTTGGCGGTGACCTTGCATCCGCCGGCAGACAAAGATCTTCTCCATATTCATCTCCATCCGGTCACCATGACTTAGCAATCATTAAAACGCTTATGGATTTTTGCTCCTGGGCTGCTGCCATTTATCACACATGCTAACGTATTAGCTACATTGTTAGCTCTCCAAAGCTGGCAGGAAAGACAAGAAAGCTAAACCGCAAGTAATGACTTTGGTTTCATGTGCAAAACTCACTCGATGTTCTGTGGCAGTGCTTTCGATTATTGTTTGTGGGGGTTAAGGACCGAGTGCTGACACCAATTGTGAAAATCGGAGTAATCGATTCCCACCCAAAATATTTTTTTGCCGTCCTTATAATAGTTTAATGCGAACTGTAGCGCAAATTATGATCCCAAAACATTTACAGAATGCCGTCTTCTGACTAGCGCGGTCACAAATGAAATATCAAAGTGCTTCATGATGGCAAACATAGAATTGTGTACAGCTACTCGAAACGGGACGATGAAAAGTAACCTTTTGTAGTGAATCAAATGCTTCTCCACATTTTCATAGGATGAATCTATTATTATCTAATCACATGAAGCAGTCTGATTTGGGACATTTCCATTACAAAGGCTTACGTTTTGTCTGCAAAACCATGGGTATGCCTCAGGGCTCAATCTTTGGACCACTCTGACTCACTCTTTACATCTGCAGGGAGTCCTGGAGTTGAGTCGTACCCTACCTCGTCCGCAGCACCTACTTTTTCATAAATTTTCCGCAGTAATCACGCCATTTTCAAGTGATTTAAAGTTGTGTTGTTGTTAACTCCAGCAACGGACGTCCATCGAGCAGGTACGCTCGCCACGTCACGTTTCCATCTTTTAAATTCAAATTAGCTCCGCTCTGCCGTCCGTCAGCGACGAATGTTTGTGCGGAAACACGAAATATTGGTTCTGCCTCTTCTGGGTCGCGCAAATATGTCTTTAAAAATTAATGTACAAAGTATTTTGATGTAAAATCGATTTTAACGGTGAAATCCGACTTGAGTTGAAATCTGGGTCACATCGCCAGAGTAGGAACGGAACTCGGACGGAACTCGAGGACTCCTCGTATAATATAAGACACGCAATGCATAGATAGAGTATTTTATTTTTTTAAAATAGCTGATTTTATCATCAGCTCACGCAAATTACACCAAATATATTTTCAGGAAAACACATACTGACATTCTTTTCAGATATCAGCTGGACCATCTCAGTATTTGAACATGATTCAATGTTTGGGATTTAATTCTCGTCAAATTTGATTTCTTCATCACACAGTCCAAAGATAACTTGGCTTTCAGCGGGGACTTCGAATTGTTCTGTGTGCAGATGGTTGGAGCATGAATTGAAACTTCCAAATACATGCCAATGATTGGTCTCCAAGCCTCCCAGACGTTTCAAGGACCCCCGTAACCCTCAGTTCAAGCGCTTTGAGTCTCCGCTTTCCGTCACAAGAGCAGATTGAGGGTAAAAGAGCCTTCAGCTTGTAATGGAATGAAGTCTGTTGCCGCATTGTTGCGACATGCGTGGGAGTCGCGTGGGAGGAGTGGAAATGGAGTCAGGACACCATTCTTTCCCGACATATCGGGCCCACGGGCCGCTGCCCCGCAATCTCGTCGGCCGCGTTTGATGTCCAAATGGAGCCGCGCTTCGTGCGCGTCCCATCTGCACTTATCAACAGCCGACACAATGAGCCTCATGCTGGACTTTTTCATTCAAACATGGCGGCCACAATGGAAGGAACCGCTAGGACTAAAGTTGAGCTGAGTAAAAGGTTGCCTTCAGAATATTTTCTCGTCTTTCAGATTAATGAATTGTGTGTGTGAAAAGTTGCTTAAATTTGGAGGCCCAATTGACACAGCCTACAAAGGCTGAATTTACACGGCAGATCCAAGTTCCCAGTTTTGATCATTTTTTGGACCGTCTATTTCCATGTATGTATTGATGGAACACACATTGGCAGATGTCTGATAGGTCGCTGATATTTATCCACTTTCAGAAGACGCCTGCTTTCGATCTGATAATATTTGATTCCATGTGTTTTCTTTGAGTTTGTCATTTACAAATTAGCCAACTAAGAGCAAAATATTCAGAATAATTGAGTCAACTTAAACCATGTGGTTTCAAACCACCTGGAACAGATTACAAATCTTAGACTTGTTGATTTCTTTGGACTTTTTGGCTTGGGTGTTCATTTGTAAATCGGAGCTAAATAATAAGCGAAGGTAAAGCCTGAAATGTACTTTTTTCTTCATTCGTCACGAGTCGTGTTGACCTCCTGACTTATTGCATCAGATCCTAGATCTGGCGCCACTGTGACCCACATTAGCCTTGTAGCTAACATAGTGTTGGATGAAGGATTCTTACTATTTGCGTGTTCATGCCGTTGATTAACAAAACATAGTACAATGAGATCTGTGAAAAAAGATATTTCCTTAAACATTTATTACACAAATTTGTGAACAGACGAGATTGGAGCCTCCATCTCCTTTCTCATCTGTGTCGTTTCTCACTCCGCTCGTGTGTAATATCCTTTGTCCTAGAAAAGTCCCTCCCAGAATCACATGATATCTCAATACAGTTGGCCAACTGCACCCCTCTTAGTCCCCAAGATGGAACACAGGTAATCAGATAAGGGAGTAGCCTTTCAGAGATACAGGCAGACTGAGTGGAGCCGTAGTATAAACAAAGGGTCTAATTTACACTTTCGCTTGCCCCCACCATATCTTCTAAGGAGAGAACAAAGAGAAAACCAACCCCCTCACATCATTTGAATTCTCACACAAAACTATACTGAGTAAATCAAAGCAATTTTGTCCAATTCTAAATAGTTATAACTAAATCAAAACAGTTATAATTAAATTGAAACAGAATATTTACTTTAATAGTGCAGTTGCTATGCACTTGATTGTGTTTGACAACCGCACCTTCTTGTTGCATTGCTGAGTTTACAAGCTGAGGGGCTGGAGTTGGATACGGTGCAGTTGTGTTGATTGCTGGTCAACAGACAAGACGTCCTCTACTGTGTGACTTTACACTTTGATGTCGTGCTGATTGAGTTTACACACACGAATACGCGTCAGTAATTGACATGAGGATGAACGGGATGGAACACGCTGGCATAGGGACAGTAAATAGATGTAGCGATTGGAGGGTGGAGGATGTTAATGTTGATGAACAGACTGCTTGCCATCACACTCTCACCTCGCAGGGTATGAAGATTGTGGAAGGTGTGCAGGTGGCGGGTGCGGGTGAGAAAGCAGAAACAGATAAATGCTGCCACTGTTGAGCAGTGCTACGCAATCCATTTAGCACATTCAGGGGCGGGGCTAAGCCAAAAAGATAACTTTGCTTCATTTAAAAGAGAGCTTTGGCTCCTTGAGACTTTTTTGTGGGTCGACTCACGACAAGACAGGTCGCCCTCCTATATTTAGCGTTTGTCCTTTTGTTTTGTATTCATGGCTCCAATTTTGAAGAAATGAACAAAAACTTTTGAACTTTTGAAAGTGGACAAAATGACCCCAAAATGGCTGCTCAAAATCAAAATGGCATATAACATGTCGAAGGAGCTTTTTTCCAACTTTTTAATTGGTGTCAACCATGATGCTTGGTGATATTCATTATCACAATTAAGCTTCTTTTTTTTTTTTTCTCACATCAACCTGCTTATGCAAAGAAGCATGTGAGCTTGTTAGCCGTCTTTTTTTCCTTTTTTTTTTTTACACATGGAGAGAGCAACGAGGTCACCATGACAGCCAATCAATGAACAAATGCGAAAATCAGAGGCGTTTATCCACTTGTTTAGAGTCCCCCCCCCCCCCCCCCCCAAAAAAAACAAATCACAAAATCAATCTTATTATTACGGGCTGACTTTTTACTCTTTTATTGAAATTAAATAACTTGAGACAACTTTGCCTTGTGAAAGGTGAACCCACCAATTGTACTTTGGTATCCATTTTGGTAACGAGCAGGCCATCTGTGTCAAGATGCTCCCACCGGATCGGACCCTGACGGCACCTCCCGTCTGCTCTCCGTCCCCCATCGGGGAGTCGCCCGCTAACCGACAAACAGATGGACAAACCGTGCCGAATGCAAAGCTCTGCGGAATGCTTTCATTTTTGGTTCTTAATGAAGCCTTGGTGGAGGTCTGCACTCTACAAAGTGACATTGACACCAGCATGTGGTTGCAACGAGAATTTAGGTTTTAAAATAGGGTTTCAAATGAAGGGTTCCAGACACCGATGGATTTTGAAACCAGAACCCAGAGGGTGGGTTGATAGCCTGGGTTCCGGTTTAAAATGATGATATGGGTTGGTGGGGGGGTGGGTCGAAACTGTTTAATTCAATTTAAGGTTTGAAGCTTGGGTTAGTGTTTCAAACCAAACTAGGGTTTTAAACTCTGGATTGGGTTTCAAATGAGGCTTTCATGACAGGTTTTTGTTTCAAAGTTGGGACAAGGTTTTAAATGATAGGGTTTCATTCAGCCGTTACTCCTCCACGTTGAGAGGAACCAGTTGAGGTGGCTCGGGCATCTGGTTCGGATGCCTCCTGGACGCCTCCCTGGGGGAGGTGTTCCGGGCATGTCCTACCGGCGGGAGGCCCCGGAGACGACCCAGGACACGCTGGAGAGACTATGTCTCTCGGCTGTCCTGGGAACGCCTTGGGGTCCCGTCGGAGGAGCTGGCTGAAGTGGCTGGGGAGAGGGAAGTCTGCTAAAGCTGCTGCCCCCGCGACCCGACCCTGGATAAGCGGAAGAAGACGGACGGACGGGTTTCATGCTACGGCTCGGTTTTCAAATTCAGGCTTAGGGTTTTGACTGGTGTTGATGTTGGCGTGAAGGTCACCCGAAGGTGAGCGCCGGCACTTCCTGGTAATTGCGCCGGCGGCATCTCGGTGGGGCGTCCTCGGCTCATAGGCGGCGCCCAACATGCTCGTTAGTTACACGCCTGTTCCCCGCAATTACCTGCCACGCGTTCAAGGTCGCATCCATTTTATCTGCGGACCTGCCGCCTCGCGCGCGCGCGCGCACACACACACACACACACACACACACACACACACACACACACACACACACACACCCTTAAAAGCATAGCGAAAGGCCCAAATGAGAATTATATCTCGCAATCACTGTCGGCGTGCGGTTTGTTTTCTGGCCTGGCTTGTGATTGGTTGCTCTCTGTCATGCATGTTGACTTCCTGAAAATGATGCTAATGTTTCCGCTCATGAAGTCTTCACACACGTTGTCCCGGTCACCCCGATTCTAAAATAATTGGATAGTGACAGCCCTACCTGGGTTTGAATTCCGAGCCGCGAGAGCAAAACAATAATCGTTTCAATGTAGGGTTACCAAAACGAATCAAGCCTGGTTGGGTTTTCAACAGTGGTTGGGTTTATAAATTCAAGTTTTCAAAATTGTGTTTTAAGTCAGGGTTAGGATTTCAAAGTTGGGGTTTAAACAAAGTGAAAGGGTTTGAAGTCCAGGTTTTAGCTTAGTGGTTCAAGCACAGTTTACAGTTTTAAACAAGGGGTAGGGTTTCAAATGAGGTTTTTAAAGAAGCATTCGGGCTTCAAATACATATTTTAAGCCTGGATAAAGGTTTTAAACTACTGTTTGGGTTTCAAGTTAGCGGTTAAAGCCACAATTAGGGTGTCAAATAAGAGTTTTAAGTCAGGGTTTGGACTTGAAAGTTTCAAGCATAGGTTAAGGTTTCAAGTCAAGGTTGGGGTTTCAAAATGGAGGTTCAAGACAGAATTGGAGTATTGAACCTCAGGGTTAGATTGCAAAGTAGGGTTTCAAGCAGGTTATGGGTTCTAGTCATGGTTTTAAGGCTTGGTTGGGGTTTAAAGTAAGGTTCCAAGCCAGGGTTTTAAATTTCAATAGGGTTTCAAATTTGGATTTGGAACAAATATTGGGGTTTCAAATGAGGGTTTTCAAACCTAGGTTTTAGTTTAACATGAGGGCTTCCCGTTTCAAATTAATGTTCCAAGTCAACATGGGTTTGTGTTTCAAAGTATAGTCTCAACCCAGAGTTAGGGCGCTAAGGTAGGGTTTGAATTTCAAATGAGTCTTTTAAGACAACAATAAGGTTTGAAATGAGGCTTTCAAGACAGGCTGGAATTTAAAGTTAGGGCAACAAACCAAGTTTAGCGTTTGAAATGTGAGTTTGAAGCCAGGGTCAGGGTATCCAATTAGGGTTTCAAATCAGGGTATGAAGCCATTTCAATTGTGTTTTGGCAGATTTGCGCCGCGCTCGAGTGCACTTTAAAAGCTGAGCATTGCTCCAATCAAGGCGCCGCGTTGCACAACATCTGTTTGGACATCGGAATCCATTTGCTGCCACGTCGCTTGGCAAGACGCCCGTGCCGCCACCTGCTCAACCCCCCCCCCCCCCCACCTGGAACCACTACACCCACAGCCCCACCGCGAAACAGTCCCAATTCCGAAGCACCGCGGGAAACCTCACATGCGCTAAGTGGCCTTGATTTGTTTGCGCTTCCGATGAATCGAGTGAGTCTTCATGTGACAACGGGGGCGGGGGGGGGAGTTCTCATGACACGGCACTGATTAGCCAGGATGACACAAAATGGGAGCGGGGGGTGGTTTATGAACAGGAGGGGGGTTATGTGTGATTGAGTGGCGGCGTGTCAGGAGTCAGGACTATCAGGCCGAGCCATCGCTAACACGTGTTCGCAAGTCCTCGCCGATCTGCTGATTGATTGAGATTTGTCCACGGCGTGATAAAATCGTGACGACCGACAGCGACGAGCTTGAGGGGCTAGCGTCTGATGTTAACCACAATCACAAGGTGACTTTAAATCGGGGTTTCAAAGGGTTCCAAGAATGAGGCCGGGTTTCAAATCAGGCTTTAGGATTCAAGTTAGGGTTTCAAACTTGGGTTTTAAAATCAGGCTTTTGTTTCAAAATAGGGGTAACGTTTCAAATGAGGTTTCCAAGGGGTTGCGTTTCAAACCAGGGTTTAGGCTTTAAGTTAAGGGTTCAAATCAGGGTTGGGGTTTCCAGATCAGGTTAATGTTTCTTTTTTTTTTTACAGGAGAGCTCAGTATTGTTCATTCGATTTGACATCATCATTGCTCTCCTTTTTTTTTTTTTTTTTTTTTAAAAATCCAACAAATCAATTAAAAAAAATTTAATAAATGTTTTTTTTTTCTTTTTCTTTTTTAAATACATATACATATATATATATACATATACACATACCTTTTTTTTTGTATGTGGGTGAGTATGTGTATGTGCGTGTGTGTGTGTGTGTGCGTGCGTGCGTGCGAGGGTGTGTGTATTCATCAGTTCACCTAAAGCCCATTAAAAAAAAATCCCATACTAATAATATAATATAATAATAAATTGCCAGATGCAGAAACATCAATGTAAGTTATCAGGTTAATGTTTCAAATGAGGTTTTTAAGCCTCTGGGATGGATTCCAAACCATTTACGGTTTCAAGTCAAGGTTGGGGTTTCAAATGAGAGTTTCGAGATCAGTTTAGTGTTTCAAATTAGGCTTAGGGTTTCAAATAAGGCCTTCAAGCCTCGGGTTCCAGTTTCCAATTAGGGTATCAAGCCCGAGGTTGGGTTTGGGGTCTGGCTTCAAATGAAGGTTTCAAGTCTGTTTGAAAAAAGGCATAGTAGTGTTGAAACTGTAGGGGGTGTGGTCAAGCCAGGGTTGGCATTTAAAAGTAGGTTTTCAGGCCAGAGTTCCATTTTGGGTTTGGAGGGTTTCAAACAATGATTAGGGTTCGAACTTGGGCTTTCTAACCAGCAGGGTAAAAACCTGCTGATGTGTTTTGAATCATGCAAAAGACACCGGATGAGAAGAGCGAGAGGCCGAGTGGTTGGATTCAGACGCTAACCGCCCCTCCCCCCCCCCCCCCCCCTTGTCCTTCGCCCCCCCAGGGGGCGTGGGCGATCTGGTCCCGAGACTGGCAGCTACTTGGCCTAATGCGTCTCAAAGCTGTCCTTGAGCGCATGCAGCAGCCGCCGTGTCACCGCCGCGTGATTAATTGCCGGACGGGTTCAGGAGGAGAAAAAAAAAAAGGTTGTGGACGTCCGCCCCCTCGGGGAGCAAACAAAGCTGCTTAACCGTTTAGTGCCTGAAGGTAGCACTTCATCCACACACCTGACGACAGCAATACTTGCTTTACATTTGTTGACTGGAGTCTCATTACATTTACGATGAATATCGTTTTTGGAAATTGAATGTTTGGTGAGGTACCGTCTTGTGAAATTATTACGACATTTCCATCGACAGATCATCAAACAATACCTTGATATAGTAAGTCATGACAGGCATATCTATGTTTTAACTGTCAGCGGTTTTTAACCCGGGTTTGATTGAACCTAAGGGTTTGAGGAGTCCGTCTCAGAAGTTCAGCAGCGGTCAAGACTCAACACCCGACTCGTGACTCGACAAAGAAACTGAAGTGCCCACCTGTATGTTTTAGGGCTGGGTATTGATTCAGATTTCCAAAACCAATTTGATTCGATTCAGAAGGGCCCGATTTGATTCACGAATCACATTGATTTTTGATTCAGTTAAGGATTTCGTGCAGTATCAATTTTGATTTAGATTTCCGAAATTGATTCGATTCAGAAGGACCCGATTCGATTCACGATTCACATTGATGTTCGATTAAGTACCAATTTTATTTTTATATGGAACACATTCTCAGAAGTAACAATGCTGCAAATAGTAGAAACTTTTTGCTCTTGGTGCAATAGTATGAAAAAAATATATGAATATTTACATTTAAAATTTACATCATTCCAATTCGATTACAACCACAGCACTATGTAAAATAGAAGAGCACATTTGCATTTGGTAGCCATATTGAAAAGTATCGATTTATTGTTTTGTGAATCGATATTGGGCTACGAAAAGGACTATCGATTCGATCTCAATATCTAGATTTTTTTAAAACCCAGACCTCGTGTGTTTTCCTAATTGGGTGAGGCAAAAGTTCAAGAACACAAGTTTCATAGAAAGTCAAGAGAGGAGATAAGACCAAACTAATCAGAAATAATTACTTGTCTTCTGTTAAATTCCGTCATTATCAGCTGGTGGCGGAACCCGCCGCCCAAAGCGACCCTGGATTTCCCCTCCGAGGCTCCCGCGAGACGTGAGTGTGCAGAAAAGCTCAAGTCTGCCCTGAATCTCGGCCAATCCCCGCCTGGCGAGCCCGCGAGTGAGACGGCAGAAGGACTTCTGTCGGCGCCGATAAGGGGGTCAGCGCGGCCCGGGCCGACACGCGGCGAAATGGGGCCGACTCCTGGCGGTCGGCGACCTCCGCCGCTCCAACGCCCGCACCTGAGCTGACCCACATTGGCCGGCGTCTCCAATTGGCCCTGAAGGAGTCGGCGGCAGATGGCCGTCATACTCCGCAGGCTGCAGATAACGGCCATTCATCAAAGCATTAGAGCGCTGCCACAGAAGAAGGCCAGTGGACATGCATCACGCTCTCCTCCAAAATGTAGCCCATAAATAATTCAGCCGCCGTTACGGCCCCAGGCCCGTCTAGTTGGATGGCGGATTTTCATAAATAAGACTGTTTATAGCCGCTTATGTCAGACTGCGTCCCCGCCACACACTGGCTCGCTTGACCTTTTTTTTCTTCTCCATCTGCCACAAAGGATGAAGAAGAAGAAGAAGAAGAAGAAGAAGAAGTGTGACGTGTTCCAGAGCCGCAACTCAACAAGTGGAACTCATTTACTGGACCGCAGTCTTAAGAATTTCTTCATGAACTTAACTGTTGCCTACTGACACCTCCGTAAAAGACTTGACTAACTCTATGACGACATCACTGATGACATCATCAAAAAATGAATTAAGCCATTGTGAAGTCGTTGATGAGGTCACTGATTACATCATTGCTGTGTTAACTCATTCAAACCCCAAAAACGTGTAAAAACGCTTTTTAATTCTTTGTCATTCATTCCCCAAAACGTATTTATATATATATATATATATATATTTTTTATACAACAGTATACAGAATGCTTTGATGCAACTTCTGACATGAAGAGGTGGCTTAAAGCAATGGTAGTTTTTTTTTTTTTTTTTTAAAGGCCAGCTGGTGGCAGCAGCGTATAAGAGATCAGCCAGGGCCATGTTGCAAAAAGCTCATTTTGTCATTGTTTTCATCAGAATACTGAAGGAATATTGATTAAAATAGCTATATTGCAAAACGGTAACAGACCAGTTCAGGGTGTACCCCGCCTACTGCCTGAAGCCAGCTGGGATAGGCTCCAGCACCCCCGCGACCCTAGTGAGGAAAAGCGGCCAAGAAAATGGATGGATGGATGGATGGATGGATGGATGGGTAACAGATACAAATATATATATACACAAATAAGAGACTGTCATCTTTCTTTGTTAGACATCTTCTCGCAATCCAGCCAAAGTTCCCACTTGTCCAAGTGCGTTGAGCCCAATGAAGGCAGTTTGCCGCGGTGACGTCTTCGGGGGCTTGATTAGCGCCTTCCAAGGGTCTTGCTGCCCACCAAAGTGCTTGATTATAATTTCCAGCGCATTGTGTGTCACCACAGAGCCGCTTCGAGATGTTTAATTTGGGCTAATCAACGACGCGCTATGATTAGCTAACCGCCGCGAGTGGAGGCGGGTTTGCGGCCGCCCGATTGGCTATTTGTCATAAACGTGCGGCATTAGCCGCGAGGGTCGGCAGCGGGAGTCAATCGGGGGGTTGACCGCACCGCATGTTGACGTATTTCTTAATTAGCGTCGTTGTCAAAGTCATTAAGTAGATGACTAAAGGCCTCGCTTTTACCGCATGAACAACTCGTCAGCTTTAAAATAATTGAACGGAAGTCTCGGCACGATACGTCTGCATTATGATGTCTTGTGATAATATGAAACCTAAACAGTATCGTGAATGCGAGCCGACTTCACATAACTCCCATGGTAACTTGGAATAGTAGTTCTCCAGAAAAAAAAAAAGGAATAGTAGTTTGAAAACGACACACGGCGCCCAAGAAAAAGCAAAAAGTCTCAGGGATTGAGTTTGGAAACTTTGTGTGACTTAACAGTTTTCCTGCATTCTTGCCACTCCTGTAAACTTTCCGTAAGGTCATTCCAAGGCAAATTCCTTGTTTGTGTTGCAAAAAATAAAAAATAAAAAATCCTGATTGTGATTCTGATAGCGAGCAATTAGCAATTAGCATAGCAGGAGAAAGCTTGATCCAAATATATCCCAAGTGACTCTGGGGATATTCTCTCATTTATTTATTTATTTTTTGTCTCAAGGTCTTCATTGTGATGCACGATTGTACTCTGACGGCAAACAAATTGAAATGGAACACTTTTGGTTTCTTCCGCTTTCATTTGCTTTATAATGGATTTGTGCGCGAGTATTTTACAGTGCGCGTCCGCAAGTGTGTGTGTTAGAAAGTGCGTATGACGAGATAAAGGCTCACATGATGGCCCGCTTGTAATTGCATGGGAGAAAAGCAAGCGCATTAGCAGGCCTGCTCATCTGCGCGGCGGCGGCGGCGGCGGCGGCGGCGGCGTATTTGATTTCCTCCTCCTGGCCCCTTGATGGAATTATTAGCCTCTTTGTCCCCGAGACGCAGGAAGCCATCAGGACGACGGCCCATCCCAGAGGGAAGATGGACCCCCGCGATACGCATCCAGAGATCCTCGGAGGGCAAAACAGTCAGATTGGAGGATTTAGAGCGCCGCTTTCCCGGGCTGGCGCGGCGTCCGTCATCTGCTTTGGCGGCGCAGCTGCGACTTATTACCAAGCCCTCCGCTTCCTTATATTCATCGTAAACATTTCACGCAGCAGCTGTTGTTCCTGCACTCTTGCTGACGAAAAAGATTGTCAGGATTTTCTCCCCCCCCCCCCGACCCAACGCAATCTCACGTATGGATCCAGGCCGGCTTATGGTCCATCTTCTCCGATTGGCTAATGATCCATTCGGAGCAGTTGGGAAAATATCCGTCTCAGTTAGCGGCGGCGTGCGGAAGTTTGAGGGATCGGCAGCGTGAAATCAATACGGCTATCAGGGAATGCTGACATGATGTATGCTCACTCCGCCAGAGCGGCCGTGCACAAGTGAATGTAGGCCACTTCCAAAAAATCATCAGGAGAAAAAAGAAAACTTGATCTCGACTTGTTGCCTTTTTTTTTTTTTTTTTTGCAGCATCAACACTGAGTAAGATGTCGTGTTGCGCAAGCCTTTAAGTCAGAGGTTTAAACGCTTGTTTTTGTTGACTCGGCAGGAAGGTTCTTTGGGTCAGGAGCTTTCCAACTTTGTGAAGTTCACTCCCCGGGTGTCCCGAGAGTGGAGTCAGTCTTCAAAAAGCACTTATGTTAGCTTCATGCGAGACCAGAAAACTCCTTTAGCTGAGGAATTATGTGCTGTAGTTACTGGAATGACTTATTGACTGTTAGCGTTCTGCTTTCTTAATGCTACCAAACAATGTGAAATGCCCAAGTCGAGCTAACACAAATTAGCATTGAAGATTTAGAGGAAGTGAACAAAAAACATATCTATGGAGGACCAAAACTGCCAAAATAAATTAATAAAAATAAAAGCAGATATGAATAATATATTAAAAAAATTAAATATTTTTTTGTATTTATTGATTGATATTTAATTATATTTATATATTTATTTCGACATTCATTTCGACATTTATTTTTATATGTATTTATTTATTCATTTAGGGATTTATATATATACAGTTTTTTTATTACATTTTTGAATTATATTTTTTATATCTGTTTTTTTCCACTTATTCACTTATTTATGTTTCAATTTTGGCAGTTTTGGTCCTCCATGCATGCCTGCCTCTTGCTTGCCTTGCAGCATATTTGTAAAAAAAAAAAAAAAAAATAAATTATAATAATAATAATAATCAGTTTGTAGCTACACATTGTTGTGACAACAAGGCGTCCCTCCCGGGAGAGATCAGACAAAGGCGTCCGTCCGTCTTGCGCTTCCTTCGTACGACGTGTCAGAGTGGTAATCCCGGACGAGCGTGGCGGAATTATACCTGCAATTACAGCGTTAATCTGAAAGCTCTGGCTCGGTGGCAAGTTGGCATCGTCATTCTTTTCCAATCCAGGATTTACAGGCGCGGCGAGAGCGGCGGCATTGTCTGAGCATGCATGGCTAAATGAAGAAATAGATTTTGTTAATGAAAAAACCGCAACAGATGGCGGCGGTAAACCCGCTCCCCGCAGAGCGCTAACGTTTGCCGCGGAACGGCGGCTCGGATTAAGGTCATTTTTGCCTGCTTTTTCAATTTGGAAATTCATGCTCAGAGGGAGCGAAAGTGGCAGGCTGCCCGCACAACTCTCAGGGAAATCCAAATGTCAATGAGCACATATTAGAAATGTGCAAATAGGAGTGCTTGAGCTGGAGTTTGAGCATTTAAAAAAAAATGCACAGCCCATCTGAGGTGCGTGATTGTTTTTGCAGCGAAGAACAAATAAGCGCCGTTCACTGCATTGACTTTGAAGTGCAGATCCGCGCCTTTTTGAGCGCAAAAAAAGAATTCTTTTGGAGTAGAATGTCTTTTTCTTTCCCCCCTCGCCGTGTCCTTGCACCGCCGGCAAACTCGCACCAATGTCAGTTGAATGTCAGCGCTTGAATGGAGCAATTTTTGCGCAAGACAATGGCCAATTTCCAGCCGACAAATGACATTCCATTTTTCCCCCACTGTTAAGTGAATTGAAAGTTCTCCGTCGCGCGCTCCCGCCGCCGCCGGCAGCCGCAGTCGTTTAGGGGGGAAACATGCATACGGGGGATTTTTTTCTACTTCTGCAGCAAAATGTCTCGTTTGTGTTGACACAGCAGCGACATGTTGACTTGGCGGCGCAGAACTTGCTACAAACAGAAATTAGCATCATGATCGCAGACCACACGTTGCATCAACAAGCTCCACTTTCTGCCTACTTTGAAAAGGTCCACAAAAAAAAAAAGGTCTACCAAGTCGGAGGGGTCGACTAAAAATGTCTGCCGGAACCATGTTTGCCCGCTGACCTTTTTTGCAGATGCGTAATGTGATAACAATGTAATGGCTAGCACGCTAATGCTAATCGCTATTGCTAACCGTCGGCATTGGCACATTTTATTTATGTTTGATGATACTCATGCACAGAAGATAATAAATGTTTATTAGTTATATCCGCTTAATTTAACTAAAATAATAATTAAAAAATCATTATTTTTGAGGTGGGCGTGATTATTCGATGGAATAATCGATAGGATGATCCATTTTCGAAAGACTTGACGAATTGATAGTGACAGCCCTAGTCATGTTGTCACGATGACTTTTGTTATTGTCATTTAAGTTTCCCACTTGTACAGCATGAAGCGGAAGTGGATGAAGTCATCATCCTAATGAACTGGACGTATACGTTGCCTCCATATAAATCCCAGAGCACAACAGCAATAATAGTGCCATATTAGAGCCTTGATCAAATTGTCAAAGTCGCGCACGGCAGCGAGCGGCTCACCGCGGCGCCATTAGCGCAATAAGAACAATCAAGTGGCGTGACAGATGTCACGTTTGCATATGTTGGTCCGCTTGGGAAAACAACAACACGTTTCTGGTAATCCTGCCGTGATGGGAGGAAGCTTGCAGATGATGGGAGGGGGGGGGGGGGGGCTCTTTTGTTTATCATCTTACAAAAAGGAGGCTGGCAACATTTAACCCCTCGCCATCTGCGTCCTTCATCTCCTCAGGCTTTTATTTCATCATCACTATAACTAACGACGCTATATTTGTATTGGGGCTACTTCCTGTCCACGCATACTTGACTTCAGAGTCGAGGTTAGAGCGTAAAGAAGAGGTTTTCGATTTAAATTTGGGTTTGCCCGAACCCAACCGCGTCCACGATCCACGCTGGAGGACGACCGGACGGCGTTAAAAGCGAGGGGAGGCGTGGCCGAGCATGCTAAGGGGATGATGCTATGCTAACGCCAAGATCCTCCGCTAATGGAAGACGCTCTCCCATCGGAATTGAGGAGCGAGCGAGCTCCTCCCGAGCGTCAAAGTGGAACGAGCAGCAGGTGAAGAAATGGAAGCGCGTCATATTTTTAGAAGCCATCAACCTGCACATTAATTATAGCCCCGTAAAATAGGCCTCCTTGTTTCGCACCGCTCTCGTCTTGAGGACGTACGAGGCTCGGCGCCGCCGCCTCGTCCAGATTGATGGACACCCCGCCTGTCTGCGTTAGCTTGGAAAAGCTACGTTAGCGCTACTACCACACAGTGGACCGCTGTTATATCTTAGATTTTGAAGTGATACTTCATAGTCCAAATTTGGAGCGGCACACCTTGTAGTACCGCATCAGAATCAGAATTGCTGTATCATTGTATCACAAGACGCGAAAAAATTGAATACAGGTGCAGCCTGTCAAAAGAAACATAAAAATGAGAGTCTGCCATAAATGCTGATTTCTTAGATGAAAAAAAAAACAAAAAACATACGGTAAGCCGGGGAGGCGTGTCCACGTGCGAGCAAGTCTGTGTCTCGTCTCGTCCAGCTCGTCAAAAGACATCGTCTCGTTGTCATGGAGACGACCTCGTGAGTTGTGACGGTGGAGGAGAGGTGAGAGAAAAGTGGGGCACAACCTCCAGTCGCGAAAACCTTCTGGGAGAGTTAGAACAGATGCTTTAGGTCAGGCTGACTTTTTTTTTTTTCTTTCCTTGGAATTACGGAAATTATTCAACTAAGTGACTTGAAAAAAAAAAGGGTCAGGCTGACTTTAATGTCCGAAGTCGCTGCATGGACTTCGCAATGAGCATCAAGTAGCCAACTTTGCGATTATTTCTTCCGGCTGCGGCGTTGTGCCAACATGCCCGTCATTTCATTCTTGGTAGACGTAAATGTTTTTCAGTATTTGATTTTGTCATTATTCTTGTGGCGTTAGATCTTTTCAGTGTCTTCTCAAACAGAAAACAAACAAAACCCCAAAAAAACGATTCGTTCCGATCTTTCTTCATCCACCGTTGCGCCAAACTTTCCAATGGCGGATGATGTGACTGAGTTTGGTTTCACAAAGGCGAAAAAGTAAAAAAGGAGAAAAGTCTGACGGCGGCAATAAGAACAAAGACGAGCGGCGCAGCAGCCCGCCCCCCCTGCCGCTTTTCTCCCCGGGGTGTTCGTTAATCACCCTTTTAGATCCGTCAGCCGGTGGGTGGGCCCATTACCCTTCAACGCCGGCGAGAGACTGCGCCGCCGTTTCCGGCGCTCGAACTGAGCAAGACAAGAGTTAATGAAGAAATAAACACAATCAATTGTGTGTGTGTGTGTGTGGGGGGGGGTTGGGTGCCAAGAGCTGCTCATTAGGACAAGGTGCCGGGCGGGAACCACGCTGGCACCCGCTGGAAGAAGCGCAGCTCGCCACGAGAAGTTCTGAGCGGGGAAAGGAAGACACGGCGTGGATCCACCTTCAAAGTCTGTGAGCTCGATGGTGAAACTTGGAATCAACTTTAGACGTGTTGAACCTTTGCAAATTCTGGGAAGTTCCTATTCTGTGGCCAAGGTCCCTACAAGAATGGCTTCGGGTTTGATTTTATTCCACATTTTATTCCACTTCCTACAGGTGTCCCAAAAACATTTGTTCCCATTTCTTGGGACTTCAACTGTAATTTAGTTTACATTTTCTTTCTTTTTTTTTACCTTTTAGTCGTACCTGCTTCCATTCGTCCATAAAGTGAAACATTGCATAATAAGCAAAAATATTAGGAATGTAACACAAAATTATTTGAATTGTTTTTGGTTTAAATCATGTGAATGCATAGAATCGTTCCACTTTACATCGAGAAAAATATGGAATTGTCTTTCTTCTTCCAAGAGACGTATCTAAGAATATAATGTAATATAATATAATATAAAAATACAAGTTTGTTCCATGGAATTGTAAAATGACAACAATTTATCATTTATATCATAATCCCACTAACTCGAACTGAATGGAATCGTTCCACTTTGAATCGTTTTGCACCCGACGTATGGAAAACCGTAACAAATCGTCTTTTGTGGAGATGCACTCCCCTGAAAATTATTGTTGCGTATAGTTGGACGGGCGCTAGCAGACATTTTGTCATCCTGCAAGTTTGTTGAATGTGAACGTTGTATTTGATATAAATATTTAGCATAACATGTGGCCAATGGTTTTGGTTCAAATGTGTTGCCATAGCAACACCTTTCACATGACGACCCGACGTTATGTTCATGTACAGTCCAGCACGCACAATAAACAATCCATACGTGGGAAGGTGAAAAGAGATGAAGCGGCTCTTATTGTTGTTCTGCTCTCGACTTTAAACAAATGCAGCAGTCGCAGGTTTGTAAACGAGCGTCGGCGGCGAAACAAGCCATTACCTTAATTGACCCGCTCTTACGTCGTCAATAAATAAGCAGCCAATTAGACTGTCGTTTGGGCGCCATCTGCTCTTTGTGAAACGAGCTCTGTGGTGACCTTGACTTAATGAAGGTCACGGGTGCGATTGAGCCGGCTCGCAACAAAAACAGACCACTTTTGTTTCTCGCAGCACAAAAAGTCGCGGAGGTTGCCTCGTTCTCCGTATTTATTTACGGAGATATTTCCATACGTCAATGTCACGCGTAGACGTCCACATGGCACGCCATCGTCACCAGCGTGTCCCTTTTAAGAGCCGATTGCTGGCGATGTACGTTAAACGACTCGCCCGGCGGGCAAATGCCGGTCAACTGTTGACTCGCTCGAGTCAACAAGAAACAAATGATGGAGAAGTCCGCAAAATCTGCTTTATGGCCGGACACAACCGGGTCCAATAAAATAATTTTTTAAAGTGGTTGAGTCTCTCGGTTCTCGTGTCATGTAGTTTCCGTGGCAAATAGTTTTTGACGTATTTGGAAGCGCATACTTGCAAATACGTTAACGTATTTACATTCACGTACGTAAGCCTACAAGTACGCTCGTATATATTTTGAACGTATTTCTAAATACATTTGAATGTACTTGCAAATACATTTTGCACGTCCTTGTCGACGAAAAGCATTTTTTTCTTATAATGCCACGGTGTGTTGATTTGCGTATTTGCAAGTCTAAAACATCTCTTTAGCATGTAGCCATCATTATACCAATACGACCATAAAGTACGTAAACATTGTGTTTTTATCATTTTTATCATTTAATATGTCTGCATTGCGTGATTTCCGTTCTGCATTCTTTCCGATAATGACACGGTGTATTGCATGCCCGAGTAAAAAAAAAAATCAAAAATACTTGACCTACATTAGACTAATACTTTTATAAATTATGCACTTAAACTGTTTATTTGTATTTTTAATAATTTATTATTATGTCTGCTCAGCATTTTTCCCCCTAATGTGTCACAATGGGGTGGAGGGTCCAAATGCAGGGAGGCAAGAGAGACCACGGCAGGGATGCAAAAATACTCAACACAATTTATTAAAACTAAATAATAAAAATAAACAAAATAAAAATAAACAAAACCAACAAAGTTCGGAAAAAAAGACCAGAAATCAAAGTAACACCAAAACACAAGAGTGTCGACAGCGACACTCAGCCAACAAAGACCGAACGAAAACCAGGAAACTAAATGCAAGCCGACTGACGAGACAACGAGAGACACCTGGACAAGACACAAGTGGCTGCGGGAGATGATTGGATGACGAGAACAGCTGCAAACAAAAACAAAACAACAAACCTAAGCATGATATACACAAATCATAACCTCATGTCACGGGATTTGTATTCTATAAATACGTTCAAACGTACTCGCAAACACATTTAAATGTATTTCCAAATACATTCAAGAGTACTCGCAAATATGTTTAAACGTATTTACAAATCGGTTCAAAGGTGTTTGCCGGTCAAAAATGTTGACTCCACATTGGCAGTTCCACGCGTCCCTATTTTCAAACGCGCTTGCTAGTTCGCTAAACATGCAAATGAAAAAGCACAAGAAAGCGTAAACAAGGTGTTGTTTTCCAGCAAAGAGCGGCGGCGGCATTAACGCCGCCAATCCAAAAGTAATAAAAAAGCATGTTAGCAGATAAATAAAATGGAAGGAGAACAAAACGGAAGAACAAACAGATGGCGGATGAATTAAGGAGCGGCCTCCCGACGTGCGCATTAACATTCACGACTGCCGGGTTGATATTTCCTGTTAAGAGAGAAACAAAATGGAAAAAATGAAATATGGCTTTTGTGCCGACACGCTCGTCTTGTAAGCACTTTGCGACTCTCGCAAATAAATCGATGCGTTATTTCACCGGCGCGCACGCGCAAGACCACAAAAGCGTAAAAGCTTTCAGGCTGCACGAGCGCCGCGTGGGGTGGGGGGGGTCGCAAGCACGTCCCAATTAATCCTGATTGGTTGCCGGCCTAATGGACACGGACAACACCTTGCCAGGTGGAATGGCGCGTCCCCCGAAGGAGACGTTGCCGGCGGGGGTGGGGGGGGCTCGGATGTCCGCTCTTTTGACAAGAGCATTTGATCATACGCGCACACGCGCACGCTGCCGGGAATAACGTGCAATTGTGATGTCATGGGAACGGACAGGACATCATCCAGCGCGCCGCTTCCTTCACGTCAAGGAGCACAAATTATGCAAATCCGAGAAATCCGGTGCAGGTGAACGTCGGCGTTAAACAAAAGGCGGTTGATGATATCAAATAATGACGGATATCAAAAAAATGATCATTTTCCAACATTAACGGGACTTACAACCTGTAATAATGTTGTTGCGCAAGTGTGCACACCCATGAAAACTGGGGATGTGGTTGTGTTCACCGGCAGCCATTTTCACTGAAGCAACCCCCTTTGCTCTCGGCTGTTTTACTGCATTTTGACTGATTTTGCAAGGCCCTTGAAATATTGTGTTCTATTGTTTGAAAAACGTGGAACCTGGACCCACGGAGTCTCTTCTTTCATCAGGAAAAAAGTATGTTTGTATCTGTTTCCGTTTTGCAGCAATTAGCATAAGAATATAGCTAAGTTTTTTTTTTTTTATTCACAAGCCTATTGAAAACACTGTGAAAAAGAGCTTGTTGCAACGTGACCTTGGCTGATCTCTTATACTCTGCTGCCACCTGCTGGCCATTTTTTGTAATGACTACCATTGCTTTGAGCGACTTCTTCAGGTCAGAAGCTGCATCAAAGCGCTAGCATTAAAAAAAAAACAAAAAAAAAACATAAACAACGTGTAAGTGAAGGACAAAGTATTGAAAAACAGGGTTTTGGGTTTGAAGAGTTAAGATGTTCTAGTAGGCTTTTCCTGTTTGAAGTGTTCAGAATCACCTTCACAGTCATAAAAAGCCGACTAGAACAACTGAGCTTCTTTGGTGATTAATTAGATGGCTCTATGATGGCTTTTGGTAGACTAACCAAGGTCATTTTATTAGGAACCGCTCTTGATATGACCCGACATGTCAGGCGGTGAATGCTTCCCCCAAGAGTGTGTCATGTCAAGTGACATTTTCACCTCATTAACACGTGCGGGCGGCGTCCATCATGTGGTTCGCCGACGTGTGAACACAACAGCCATCACACGCATAAAACACCAAAGTGTGTTGTGCCTGCTGCAATTGGCCGTGTGTGAATGTGCGCTCAGTGGAGTTACTCATTCAAATCGGATGTGGCGAGGGGTGGGGAGGGGGGAGGTGATGGAGGAGGGGGGGACGGTAAACATAATGACAATATGTTTGCGGTGGCGAGCAAATGAATGAGTGCGCCCGCATGGTTGTTTGCATTCTCTTTGTTTACGCAAACAAGGCCTGATGTTGTGCAGCAGATGTGCGTCTTGGGCTGCCAAAGTCTGGACTGCCCGAGCGCCACCCGCAACATCACACACAACATTGAGGCCTTTCCGAGATTTCAACTCACCCCCCTTGGTCGTGGAAGAAAGATGCACTCTAAAAGCAGTAGTAACCCAATTATGGATCAAAAATGGACCGATTCACTTTATGGGTCAATTTGACCCAATTTTCTGGGTTGTTTTATATAATATGACCCAATTTTTTGGACTCAAGTAAAGGATCTGACCAATGTTTATAAAAAAAAAAAAAAAGACACTGAAAGACCAATTCTTGGCTCAAAGTTGGGTCAAATAAACCCAATTAGAGGATCGGTTCATTTTTAATCCATAATTGGGTTACTTTTGACCTAGTGTAAAAACAGTTGGGTCAAAAATGACCCAACTATGGGTCAAAAATGACCCAACTATGGGTCAAAAATGAAAATAGATGGATGGATGATCTTTGTCATGCAGGGAACCATATGAGGTAACGAGGCAGGTGCTATAAAATGGATCAACACAGGTCAGAGTGAGGCTGAAGCAATTGGTTACTAAATAAATACACGTGTTGTATTTTAATCCGAATCTCGCTAATCTGTTGGAATTTAGATGTTTCTGGAGTCGGTGGAAGATTCTGGTTTTGTGGTAGGTGGTGTCTGGTTGGTGCTGGGTTTCCCTTTGTTTTGTCTTTCTTTCCTTTGATCCTTCCTCTGGTCTCCTGACAACTTCGCGATTCTGGCGGGGCACTCTGAAGTATCCGGTTAAGGCGAAGGGTCTGGGATTTACGACGGGTTTCAGGTGAATTAAAGAGCACAAACATAAACACGCGCGAAAAAGGAAAAAGGAGAAAAAAAAGAGCGATGATGATGACATGTTGACTTGGGAAGGCTGCCCAATCAATAATACTGAGCTCTCAAAAAAAGGACACAAATGAAAAAAAACAAACATATTTGGTAGCAGGGCGAACAGTTTGAGGCAATAGATCAGACCTGGTCAATCGGCAACAATAAAGATGATTCATGTATTTTTTTTTTATATTCCTGCGACAGTTTGATGAGACTTCAGTGTCAGGTCTGAGTGCAGCCTTGACGATGTGTGTGTGTGTGTGTGTGGGGGGGGGGGGGGGCTGCTTGCGGTGAGGCGCAGCGACAAGGTCAAAGTCATCTACATGTGTCAGGGAAGTGGGCCGTTTGGAGAAAGCTCGGACCGGCAACCGCAAAGGAAACGGAGGAGGGCATCAAACACGCGGCTCTCGGCCTCTGGGGGGGTCTCGGCTTGCCGCTCACCTTGGGCGCCTCGTCAAGTGTCAGCTGTCAGTGTCGCGCCGAGCGCCTCTGATGTTAATGGCGGCTCACAGCGGACCCACACTCGCGATAAGCAGCTTTGACAATTCCGTTTTTAATATTTAACCATATTTATCATTTTAAATGTTTCTGTAAAGGGAATAGTGAAGCTTGTGGTAAAAAAATATACGTGAGCGGCGTACATACTGTGCCGGTAGCATTCAAGTGAATCGGAGCGAGCCCAGCCTTCCAATACAACCCGTTTTTTTCCCGTCTCTATTCATTGCCACATCTTTTTTCTGTAGCGACCTGCGTCGCTATCTATTTATGGATGGAAAAAATGATACGCTACATAAACGCAATAAATCCTCGCACAAGGTGTCCTTAGGCTAAATTGCAACGGTGAGAATCGGAAGCTTCGTGCGGTGTGTGGCGTTCCTAAAGAAAACTATCAATAGCATAAGAAAATCAACAAAGTGTCGGAGCATTTGGTGGAGGTCTGCACTCCACCGCTGGATTTCATTTTACAGCATCTGACGGAACACGTGGCCAGAACCGACAAAAATCCCAAACCACATCCCTCAGGTTTTGGCTCACGCTGGAGGAAGAGACGTGAACGCCGGTTGAACCCTGGCGATCTCATGTCACAGTCATTATCCATAACAGACTTTCTGGGTCAAAATCTGATTGCCATAAAAAAAAAAAAGAGGCTAATTGTTAGCATCCACCTTGAAATGTAATGACTTTTGCTTAAGTGACTCAAAATACCCAAAAATGAAAAATACACGAATGTCTTTGCTTGTTTGTGTACATTGAGGCTGCACTTTCGATTGGCCAGTGTGTGTTAAAGTTTGGTAAATGACGGTCATGATGGGAATCATGCCACAAATGTTTGGATTTTTATTTTTTCAAGAGTTCAACAGGGAGCTCAAAATCAAAAGTCTTGCTCTACCACACTTGCAGGTTCTTGCATGAACATATTGTTGGTCTCTGAAGGATCGTAAGAGAACCTCAAAACAGTAAAAGAGTCCAAGTCACTTAGTGGAATCATTTCCGTAATTCCATTCAAAAAGTCAAACTTTCGTAGATTATAGATTCAGATTTTTACATCCTTTGGGCTTCCAGCTCAAAAAAAAAAAAACATGAAAATGGGATGTCCAAAAATTTGAATGTGCAGAAATCACCCTGCATACTAACCAGTGTTTTGCATTGGGAAAAAAGATGGACGGATGGACGGATGGTATTTTCAAACCAATATGTCCTGATGGCTGTGAACCACGTGGGGATCTTGAAACTGTCCCAAGAACATGGAGGTCATGAGTGACTGTCCAGTGAGAGTAAGTCGTCCAGAGGTCGGAGGCTACCTAGACACAGATGTTAGATCTGCAACTGCATCAACAACAAACAATCTTTACTCTAAAAAAAACGCGTTAAGGATTAATCATCCATTTCTGAATGTCAAACACGCTTTGAATACATTTTGGAAAGATCTGTTTTCAGAAGGACATTCTTGTGTGTGTGCAAACCAGAAAATGAACAGTATGTAAGAGTTGCAAGTCACTGCAAAGACGTCAAAGTTAATCATTACTGACAACGACATTGCCTGAAGGGCAGAACCCCGACTAAGTCAAATGTTTACGTCCCATCCCGGCGGAAAAGAATCTCAACTAATGAATCAACAACCAATTACGTCCGCATACTCGGATTAAAACATCCTGACAATTTCTGCAGCCGCAGAGTCGGCGTCCTGCTGCTCGCCATCACCAGGCGGAGAACATCGCCATAATTAGTCCGGAAGATGAGCGGGAGCGGGAGCGGGAGCGGCTCCGTATCCTTCTGTGGAAACTCAAATCCAGCGTGTGTTTAATCGCAGCATGTCCGATTTTCCACGTGTTAATAGAGTGGACGAATAATGACATTTTCTCGCACCTCACACTTTCTTTGTTTCTGTCGCTTTCACTTGCCGATGCCTCCGCAGCATCCCGCTCCTCAGCGGGAGGAAGTCACCTTGCGCTTATTCCACTGTGGGGATTGAACCCGAGGCCAATCTCCCAGCCGCCACTTCAGCCGTTTTCTACCTGGGCCATGCGGGGAGCCGGTGGGAGGGGGGTGGGGGGGGCCATGGCAAGGGGGTGAACTAGGTAGGGGGGGTGTCTGCGAGGTGCTCATGCAGAGAGGAGTTCTCAATCTCAGCAACAGGAGTGCTGAGACCGAGACTTTCAAAAGGGGTCAGGAGGTATCAGCCAGTGGAGGCTTTGGATTGAATCACATGGGGGGGCAGGGGGGGGGGGTACTCAAGGAGGCCAAACTCATCGGAGCGCCAACATGGAGCCCACCATTGTGTCTGTTAATAGACTCGGCCACTGGAGATAATAACACGGGGACTTGTAGGGGGGCGGGAAGAACTGGAGATTCGGTCACAGCCAATCCGGCAGCGAACTTGGAGTGAAGGTCACGGGATGCGTTGCGCTGCCGTGTGGGGGGGGGGGGGGGGGGATTTCCCGTCCTTTATTTGTACAAGTTCACAGAAACGCTCAGTTATTATCATGAGCAATTAGCGCAATTAGCAATTAGCCCCGAGCAAGTCCAGACACCTTGCTGCTCCGGAGGGAGGTGTCGCATGCGCTCACAGCCAAGATGTCTTCCCAAACAAATCGGACACCAGACAGATTCCAGAACCCCCTTTTTTTGTCAAGATCGGTCTTATTAATGTGGACTCGTTGTTTTCGCAAGTAAATGCTCCCAAGTGAGTCCGGCTGTCATAGCAGGTACCATCTGGAACCAACGTGTTTCATGTGGACTCCACAGACTAAAGACTGTGAAGACCTTTCTCTTTGTTTGTCCGCTTCAGGACACCCGTCCTCTTTTTGGCTCCAGCTCAAGCGCAACCATGATGAGAATAAGGAATATAGAAAAGGGATGGATGGATTCAATTCATGGACCTCAACTGCTTTGCTTCCATCCGCGACGCACGCATGAACTGCTCTCCTCTCGTCCGTCCAACTCATCCGACGTGACCTTTTCACAACGGGGGAACGTTGGCCGCCTAAAGAAAGTAACAAATGAACCACAAGTGCTGAAATGTGTCTCAAAAGTAATAAGACGCGATTCCTGCTGGGCTCGTTGGAGAGTTCCTTCCTGCAATTACATTTACGGAACAGGAGAAAGTTTGTCATTTTGATGTCGTAGAAAGGTGACAAAGCTTCCAGACGGACGCAAGAACTTTTTGGCCGTTGTTCTTACAAGTGTGGCTTTGACTGCCATTTTTTGTTCTCGCTGTAGCCTAAGTATCTTTAAATATGTCACAAAATCAATCTTTAACTTTCTTTCAATTCTGTTTGTTAATCTTAGCATCATTGTTGTCCGTCACTATGGTCTTATGTTGGCAACTCTAAGTTTGTCTAGACACTGTTGTTTTTTCATATAGGCCTTTATTCTGTCCTATAGAATTGTGCATTGCCCCAGCGAGAGTTACTAAATGACACTTTTGTCAGTGGCCGGAGGTTTCTGTCCCGACTCTTCCGTGCCTTTGAGGCCCTCGTCTCTCCGTTGAGGTTTCTCTGTCAAGGTTTCTCCGTCAGGTGTTTCCTTCGAGGCCATCTGAATCCAGCCCTGCTCTCTGTTGTTACTTTGTATTTTTGTATATAAGGACTCTCCGTTTCCCAACTTCTGTGTCCTGTCCGCGTTTGGGTCCTGACTCCGCACCTTCCGTGGCAGTATTCCTTGGAATTTTCACCAGCCGATTGCAGGGCACATGCAAACTCTCGCATTCACATCTATGAAACATTTACTATGCAAAATCTACTCTGGAAGGCCAGTGCCAGGGTTCACACCCAGAACTTCTAAACTCTCAAGAAGACATACCCTTGCTCACCATGCTGTCCTCTTTAAAAAAATAAATGTAAAAAAATCCCTAATTTATCAGCAGGTGACGACTTCCGAAGCGATTTTGAGGCCGTTGACGCGTTGCGATGACGTCACCAATTGGTTCGTGGGTGCCGTGGATGCCCTAATAAGTTGTGCATATTTCATGCGGCAAACAACCTCTGGCCTCCTCCCGTCACACATGATAGCTGGAGATACGGCACATCGGTATTTATAGTTGTGTTGCCAGAGCGGCCAGCCCGCAAAGACACGCGCTGATTATGTTACAGTGATAAAAATAATGCCATCCATCCATCACGGGCCCGCAGGCGGCTGCGTCTTTATGGGCGAGCTGCTGTAAAGTAACCTGACACGACAGACGGATTTGTGATAGAAGCCACTGCAAAGCACTTGCACAATGAAACTTGGGAAGGGGACGGGACAAAGACTTTGTCCTTCTACTACGGCTCAATCCTGTCTACAAAAATGTAGAAATGATGGACTCGATGATGTCGTCTTTTGTGATGAAGCTAAGTAGATAAAGCCAACAATAAAAAAAAATATATCCATATTCTTGGCAATAATTTAAGATCTACTGGGCATAAACACAACCATAAAAAAAAAATTCTCTCTTAACCCCTGGGCGTTATTTGACCATTTTTTGGCTTTTTGTTGGTTCTGACCAAGCATTTCAAAATAAAATAATGCCCAGGGGTTAAATTAGCCACAGTGTAGGAATAAAAGATGAAGAACACGAATGTAGAAATCTAGTGATGAACTGACCCTGATGCTGTTTTGAGGGTGAATTCTCTCAATGTTTTTTAAACGTTGATGTCATTTATTGGCGTAGGAAAAAGAGTTTGGCAATTTTGCATTTGCTCGTATGTCAAGGATACCGGGTTCAAATCGGGGCTCATTTTAGCAAGGTCGCTAAACGACGTGGATCAAAGTGCGAGCCTTGGAATTCAGCCCAAAATGGCGGGCCACAAACCAAAATGGCCGACTTCAAATGGGGGCACGGATCCTTGAGACTATTTTTGTACATCCCGATCGCGATCGACATGTTGAGCCAGTTTCATGTTGACCGGTGGGATCAATGTCAGGAGATTTTTGGTGGCATAGACTTTTTTTGTTAAGGTCAACTAAATGTGTCGACGGATGAAACTGTTGAAACGGTGTTTGATTTTTTTTTTTCTACTAAGGTGTCGCTACCCCTAAAAAAAACCCCTTCAATTTTACCAGGATGCATACGCTTGCCAAAATCAGTGAGCTGTCGAGAACCAAAAAGAGGCCAAACGTTTGTAGGAATAGCCTTAGTGGGCATTTATTTTCTACAAACCAACTCAATTAACATACAGTATGTTGTTTAGTTCTGATAAAACTGCTCCCATGACTACCTTCAATCTATTACCTTTTGCTCGTCATTGTTTATCAAGCTGCACCGCAAGCGATTTCCCAGAAGATTCGCGCTGGTGGTTATTTGGAGAATGATTTCGGAGAATTCCC
Source organism: Vanacampus margaritifer (assembly GCF_051991255.1). Lineage (NCBI taxonomy): Eukaryota > Metazoa > Chordata > Actinopteri > Syngnathiformes > Syngnathidae > Vanacampus > Vanacampus margaritifer. The sequence goes on along the minus strand of NC_135451.1, from coordinate 17,220,913 downwards.
TCCGTGTATTCTCACAATGGTAGCAACAACAATCACGCGATGCCCGGAGAGTGCCAGCGAACTCTCGGAGGGGAAAAACACGTTGATTTCCCGCAAAGCTCACCGGGAGTCCAAACATCCAATCTCTACCTGGCAGGTTACTGGAGCGCTGTCCGGATAACAAGCAGCTTTTGTTTTGTTTTTTGAGGGGGGGCGAAGCAGCTTGACTTGTAATTGGGCAGCCGGAACAAAAGCACACAAGCAAGTGGAAATATTTGCACAAATGAATAAACTCGGCAGCTTGGAAGGAATGTGAACAACTTTCTGGAAAAATGTCCGTTTTTTTTTTTTTTTTTTTATACAATCGATGCAAAAAGAAAGAATGACTTCATTTGTTTGTGATGCGTTTCACCCTCGTTTTGTATTGACACTCTTGAGGTCATCCGCGGGAAAACACCGCGGCATTCCTGCTCGGGAGCTTCCTGATCTACAAAACGTAAGATGAGAAGACGGCAAATCTACGGGAGCGAATCCCTGAAGGCTTCTGGAAGACTCCTCGGATCCAGATGCTGCCAAGTGAAGGCAGATGTGTCCTCTGTGGCGAGAAATGCGAGCGGGCTGTTATGGAACCCGACTCGCTCTTCATGTGATCCCGTAATTACGGCTTAAGGCTCGGTGAAGACGGCTTGGGCTTTATTTAGATTTCAGACATAAGGTAACTCAATGTGTACAAACAAAAGAGTTAAAGACATTTAAAAGCAAAGTAAAGAGCAAGATTTCCCAAAAACATGATCTTGAAATGACTTGATCATAGAGTTTTTCATCTGGATTTAAACACATTTACGCTTGGGGCTGATTTCATTTCTTAGCTGCAGCTTTTCTGAATGAGTTTCAGCTGTCTCGTCTGAGGACCGTTACAATAATCACATCTACTGAATCAACATGCACCTCCATTGCCGAAGGTTTTTCTGCCATGGTCTGCTTCAGGTAACAAAACAATTGAATGTATTTGGGATCACCGTTCCAAGAAACTGCAAAACGACCACCTGCGCTTTCCATATTCGCCGGCAGGATCTTGAATCCTGTATTATGTGCATCTGCTACAGACAGCGATGATTGTCCAGGGTTGGCTTTCCATGAGAGGATCAGGTAAGGATGTGAATTCAAGGATATTTGCGGCGTCAATTCCACAGAAACGTGCCTACAACTCACGCAATGTCCAGTGGTGTGCTTACCTTGAGCGTTCTGCCAATGCATTAAAGTCCTTCGAGAAGATTCTTCCAAGATCGCGAAAGCGGAGGTTTTTTGTTGTTGTTGTTGTTGAGCACGCCTCTGCAATCACCAAGCGTTACCTCGAGTGGTCTCGTAATTGGCGACTGAGATTCCATGCAGCGTTCCCATCAAGTTCTTGTTCCAAGCGAATATTGTGTGACAAGCTGTGGATGTTTGGGGACGGCAAAGGGAGGGTTCGAAGAAGGCGGCAAGTCAATCCGGCGCGGGGAATGAGTCTCCCTCAGCTCGTCGGCGTCCGAGGCAAAGTGGAGGAAGACACCGGCAGCAAACACTTCCGCAGCACATCCAATAACCGGCGCATGTTGTGCCCTTCCGTGGAGGTAAGATGGAATTCGATGGCTGCGCCGATGAGATGAGCTGCCAGGGGTTCGGGGCAATCAGCGGGCATCATCCCTGCTACATCGCTATGCTAGCAGAATGACACAACTTCGCAAACAACCGGCATCCTTTCAGAGAGCAGTTACGGCTTCTAGTCAAGTTCACCCGTAAAAGGAATGTCAAGTCTTTGTAGTCATCAGAATCGATTTCACCGCGTTAGCAGGAATCCAGAACTCCTGACAACCGGCAAAAACCAGAGGAAGTAATCCTAGAAATTGTTTGACAGGAATCGGTTGGAATTCTGACCAACTACAGAAGACTAGACGTCCGGAGTATCTTCACCGGCATTTGGCAGGAATGTTGGGAAGACAAACACATTTTCATCATGGGCCACTCCATACTTATGGTTTCCATGAGATTGCTGTCATGACCACGAGAATCATCAAATAATGAACGTATCACATGACTACGTACGCACACTTACCCTTGCCTTTCATTGTTATATCTTAACAACAAATGGACATTTCAAAACAGAAAGTCATGAAAATAGCGACATCAAAATATAAACAGGACTGCTCAATTTATGTTAAGTTGTAATAATGGTAAAAGGGCAAGAAAAATGGTGGAAAGAAAGGAAGTGGCAGGTCCGAATTGTGCCCCCCGGATCTGAGTTTGCCACGAGTGTTTTAGACCTTGTGTGGGGAATAATTCCTGCCGGAGGAATGCTGCATTGTACGTGCACAACAAAAGGAAGACTTCTGAAAGTTCCTGCTGAGCAGCTGAGCTCTCCAAGCGCACGGAGGGCGACGTGATTCATGTTTAATTTCATTTTTTGTTGGCTTTTCTTTGTTTTTTTTTTATTTTTTGCACCTGACTCTCAAAGGCAGCTGGAAGAAGGTGGATGAGGATGAGGAAGGCGGAAGATTGCTGTTGTGCTCTGGCGACAATGTTGCTATTGTTGTCATTCTCGTGCGCTTCCCGGGGATGGGGGGTTTTGGGCGGGGTGGCGGGGGGGGGGGGGCGTTTTTGTTCATTTGAAACAATCTGTGCGCAATTACTGCCGCCATAAGACGGCAATTATCCCCAACGATATTCTTTGCCAGGCGCGTAACCCGCGTGCACGTGGCCGCCACACGGCCGCCTCGCCAGCGACGCCTCTCCGCGGCCCACCGCTGCCTCAAGCCGAGGCCGCCGGGGCGCTTTCATCCGTCCCCGGCGTCGGACGGCAAGCGTTACTTAACGGCATCTGCAGCCCACCGCGGGAATTCCGACGGGCGTCTGCTGCGGGCGGCCTCCGTCACCGAGGTTAGCCCACTGCCTTCCCCTCCATCTCGCCTGAAAGGCGTCAATTAGAGGTCCATTTGTCAGAGCAAAAAATAGACCACTTTCCTTCTCTCTCTGGAGTTCTGAAGAGGTTGTCAATGGAGCACACAAAGCGATAATGGTAATAAAGCACTGATTGATCTTGCGGGTTCCTCATTGCCATCCGTTTTCTGGTGGTCATCAGGCAAGGCTTCCTAACGGGAAGAATGTGTGCCGCGAACCCCCCGTTTATCGTTTAAGGGCGCGGAAATGGAAATGCAGAGCCTGCCCTGGACTCGTCAATCTTTGTGAACGACCAATCAGAAGCCAGGGTTAGGCGGGGGTGTGTTGATATTAAAGCCGTGGTGCTACTGACAAGCTAACGGACTTGTTTCGTTTTTGGGAGCAAATGAGTTCAATGTATTTGTAAGTATGGTAGGATGTACTTGTAAATACATTCCAACGTATTTGCAAATACGTTGAAACGTATTTCCGCAGTTTACATGTGGTTACGTGTACATTACATTTAAAATAAGTCCAAGGTCCATTTTTATTATTAAAAGCACTCATTGTAGGGGGCTTGAAAAAAATGGGTGTGTCGTAACAAGGTGATTGTTTAAAATCGAATCCATTCCTCTTTTGCTGTACCTCAACATTTAAATAACCTTTACCAGACTCGTATTGTGACTTGGTTTCGTCCCAGATTTTCCCCAAAAGTTTTATGCTCCTCTTTCATGCATCGAAATGACGCTCAAACGTACAAAACAGTGAAATTGATCTCGTCTGGCCGCGAGCTCAGCACGCCGGAACCTCTGATCGTCGACTCGCTCGTTAGCGATCGTCTTCACAAAAGTTTGAAGAAGATCAACGCTGCTCCGTAATCTTCTCGTCAACAAACCTCTCATCTTCTCAAGTCTTCAGCGCTCTCGTCGAGTTCGTCATTAGCGTCCTCCAGCGACGTCTGGGCGTGAAGAAGGCCTGTCAGCCTCCTCCTCATCCTCCTCCTTTTTGTCTCCGTGGCACTCGAGATGCTCTCCGTTGAAGCTTGTGGATCACAACAAGCCTCCACTTTCTTTCCCGCCCCGGGAGCGGGTTCGTGAACTTTGTGATGTCACGCCGACGCTTAATAGGCTTCATCGCTGGCTGGTGTTGTTGTCACGGCGATCACAAAGGAGGAATTTGTTGTCTCGGCATTTGTCGTGATTCTTATTCACATCGACAAAAATGTCATAAAATGGCTCATGGGAAAGTTGTCTTATTGGCATTTTTACAGGCTGTGAAGGTGAAAATTATTTTTGGGCAAGACTAAAATTTATTTGAACTATTTCTGTTAGTTTAACATTTTTTCCACTTTTGTTAACAAGAGTATGAAAACCTAGAATTTTTTTTTTTTTTTTTTTTTGGGGAGAGCTCAGTATTGATTATTTGACATGTCATCATCATTGTTCTCCCCTTTTTTTTTTCCTAGAATTTTTTTTAACAGATATCAAATTTATGATTAATCATGAGTTAACTATTGAAGTTATGCGATTACAATTAAAAAAAATTAATCACCTGATGCGATTTTTTTTAAAAAAAAAGAGAAAAGATTATTAAAAAATTTGTAGCCTCAGGAGATTATTTTTTTTTAAATTGTAATTGATTGTATGTACAATAAAAACATTCTAGGTTTTCATACTCTTGTTAACAAAAGTGTAAAAAAAAAAAAAAAGTTAAACTAATAGAAATAGGTCAAATGAATATTTGACGTCTATAACCGTCAATGGCAGTGAATGAGTTAAGGATGATGTCATAAGTCTTAGGTAGTTTTTAAAAGTTTTACAGATTAAAAAAAAAAATTGTGAGTGTACTGTTAAGTGTCTACAATTCACACATTTTTATGGACTCAAACATTATTAAATAGCTAATAGGAAATATTTATTATTTATTCAAAATACTACAGCATAATAATAATAAATAATAATAATAATAATAATAATAATAAATACTCAAGTATACACATCACTGAAACAAAAATATGGACAAAAAATGAAAATGTATCTTTCATTGACTCAAACATAATAAAATGGCTCCCAAGGAAGTTGGAATTTTCCAACACTGCCTTAAGTTTAATGTGAGGAAATCAAATTTTTTCTTCCTGTCATCTGAAGCATCTTCATTACCCAACAAATAAGTATTTTGTGTCGTCGGAAAAAGGAAATACATCCAAATAAAAGCGGCAGGGATGCAAAAGTGGGATGAAAACTACTTAAGTGAATCACCGCACATTTTCTTGTCACTTTTCTTTGTCAGCGTGTCGTCTCGTGTCCGCAATGTCCTGATGGAGCGCGCTCAGTGTGACGCCAGGTTGACAGGCCAAGCCTGGCCACACAAGCACACACGCACACACACACACACACACACACACACACACACACACACGTGTACGCCATCTGATTTCCGAGAGGACGTTGTCATCATCAGGCTGAAGGATCTGTGAGTCAAGTCCAAAGTGCCAAGATTATTTCCCGTCTTGACATCTTCAGGGATCTTCGTTCTATTTCCGAACAAAAACCCCCGTTGATTTTAAAGGGTCTACAATTGCAAATTGTAGAGAAATACAATTCTAGACGGTTACCACGACCCGTTACGGTTGCGTTCCAAAATGGCGGAGGAATACTCAAATATGGAGATGCTCTCCACCGCCTTCAATTGTTGGCTCGTCCACACAAGCGATTTGGAGTCACATCTGCTCCAAAGGGATGATGACAACGGCGGACAAATTCCGGCAAATTGACTTTTCTGCCGTTTTTTTATTGTGCGGTGGAGCAAATTTGAGACAATTTTCTCTCACTTTTGGAGCAAAGCAAGCCGGCTTTGGATCTATTATTTACAACTGCAGCGTCCCTGCTAAGAAAACGGCACACTTTTGCTTTCGTGGCTGTCAGCTGTTTGTAAGAATTAAGCAACTTGACTGGACGACGATTGAGAGTAAATTCCGTCTTTTGCTCCCCAAAGACGGATTTTCACTCCCTCGCGTTCATTCTGAACAAACAGCGTTACTGGGAGGGGATTTTTCTTCACGATGGCTAATATGAAAGAAAAACACAAAAACAAACACAAAGTGGGCTTCCTAATGAAGCTCCTCATTCCAAAAACATTCGTTACCATTTTGGTTTCTTTGCTCCACTTTCACAATAACTGCCCCCCCCCAAAAAAAAACGCACACACACTAACACACACGCGCACACAAGGCAACGTGTCATTTAGCAGCAAAGCATGCCACGCCGGCGGTGATGTTTCCCATTAAGCGTCATCCGTTGCCATGCCGACCGCGGCGTTAATTAGGGACCCAATGCTGCGGAATTCTTGCTTTGCTCGCTCCGTTGTCATGTTGCCATGCATGAGGACGCTCGTTCATCTTTGAACGTTTTTTTTTTTTTTTTTTTTTGCGGAGGATCGACCTGAATATCGGGGGTGCAATTACGAGGATGTTAAAACGAAGACACAAAAGCAGGAATTTCTTGCCATGTGATGAAGTTTTATGGATGGAAAGTTGCTTATACTTCAGCAAAAAAAACAGCACTATTTTCATGGGTAGATGCAGCACTTCATGCACGACATGTAGCAGAGTTGGGCATTTTTTCCTACATGCGGTTAAAAAAAAAATTGTATTATTTAATATTGATATCTAATTTGATAATAGCCTAATTGATTTATATTACTAGAAGGTATGAATAAAATCAACAAAGATGCATATGTAAATTTTGCATTGGTTAATTAATTTACTGCAAACAATAAAATATTAGTAACCTTTATAGCAAAAACTTTTTGTACTTTCTTAAATAACTAATTAATTGATTTTAATTAGATTTTTTTTTAAACAAGAAAACTCGTAAGTCAGGGCACTCTTAAGTCAAAGTGCCAATGTAAAGTATTCGAAACCTTTGTGAGTGTGACTCAACGGCTAGCACGCTAATCTCTGCTAATGAGTGCGTAGCGGCCTCCTCCTTTCCTTTCCTTTCCTTTCGGCACGGCCGCATGCCATCTCATCTGGCAGCGTTCATGTAAATGTCAGCGGAGAAGGCGCGTCAGCGAGATAAAAGGCGCCGTCGCAGATGGGGCGCCGAGGCGCATTTAACGATGCGGGGGTGCGCGGCGAGGAGTGAGTGCCGGCTATTGATGGACGCCGCACGCCGACTTCTCTCTCGTTGGATGGCGGTGCCCTTTTCAGCCTCGGAGGGAGCATACGTTTATCCGTCCCGATTTATGTTGAAAGATTCTTTATGATGATTTTGAAACGCTCTTTCGACTGGATGACTTTTGAATTGAAGTTCTGTGCGGTGGAGGGACACTCCAACATGGCCACCGATAAGCCAGCAGACATGATAACAGCAATGGGAACTGGAGGGAAATCATAGATGGAAAAGTAGTGAATCATTATAACACGGAACTGTATGTTCTTTATCCTCTGCAGAGAACACTTCATATGAGTGCATCTTACAGAGCGATTGTGACAGTCTCCTTTTTTTGTTTATTTTTAAAGGAGGCTGGAACGGATTCATGGCATTTCTATTCATTTCAATGCTGACCAACATTTGAGATATAAGTGTTGGTCAGCGAACAAATTAAACTTGTATCTCAAGGCACCCACTGATGGAAAACATATTTTGCATCAAGGGAGTCAGCGCACATCTTGTAACCGAGTAAATCTAAACTCAAAATCACTGGCAACAAATGTGAGTCCACCTCTAGGTGAACATTTCCAGGTGCTCAATTGGGTTTAGGTCTGGAGGCATCTTCTGCCGGTCTATTACCCTCCAGGCATCGGTTAGGAAAAGGTATGCCCGCAATGAAAAAGCAGAATTCAGTTAAAGCATGAATTGAACTACCAGAACACATTAAAGTAGTGCAATTAACAATCGACGCCATAACGACTTCCGATATTGTGGATCTTGACGACACATTACGCTTGAAATAAAATACATCTCAGAAGTAAATGAACTTATTTGCTTGCCAAAATACTTATTTGAGACCTCTAAAGTTATGATTAACTGTAAATTCCCGAACAAGCCTAAAGGCAAATGCATTAGTATTGTTTCTTTTCTTCTTCGTTTTTTTGCTTTTCTGATGCTGTTATTATTAATTTGGTTCGAAATATGCCTGAAGACAACTCCAGCACTTTATTCTGATGAGTGGTTTCCAATGATTACGTTTCCCTTTATTAATTCTAATAAGCTCTGTCGCTGTCTCGTCAAGCCCGGCTGTTGACAAGAGAGAAGGTTGACGACATGCGCAGTGCGCGATGTTACATAACATTCAATATTCAATATTCACCTCACCGCAAGAATTGAAGATTTTGGATTTGGAAAAACGAGTCAAATGCAGTCCATTGGGGAACGTGTAAATAAATGACGAATCAGTTGTGTGCCGCTAATTGTGAGGTCCTGGACTGAGCCAGAAATGCCGGGGCTGAATTTTTGTCCCAGTCTGGCCCTTTCTGAGGCGAAACAATGTCGTCCTGCCTCTCCTTTGTGCTCGCCGCCTTCACCTGTGGACTAATTATCCGACAGTGAAGTCCGATCATTACCGGAACGGCAGACTTGGCTTTCTGTTTGCCTCTCATTAAAGGCGCTGGCTTTTGTCGCCGTCAAATTTCAATACGCCTATTAGATGGCAAAAGACATTTGCCGATCTTCCATAGACTGAATACATCATTTTGACTTGTATTGTAGTTCTATTTTCCTCACGCCTCTCTCTATACGGTCTCGCATTTGTTTGCTTTGATTGTCTTGCCGTTCTTTTATCAACCTACGCGTGGTCTTGATCCATATGATGCTAAACAGCCCGCAAGGCGTTGCACTGTTGACATAATGACACTTCCTGTTGTTGTATAGTGCTAAATAGCTAACGTAGTTTGGTTCTACTTTAAGATGAATAGCTGTTGTTGTGATGTAGAGTTAAAATACTCACGTTAGCGTCATCTTTATATGTTACTTTATGTCTCAGTTTTGCCGTTTGAAAACAATAACTCACATTTAGCAGCGAGCTACATTCAATCAGGAGAAAACACGAAACATAACCGCGATGTAGCTAGCTGAGTTGGCTAGCTAACTGTACGCACATAGTTGACATACACTTTAAATAACACGAGTCAAAGATAAAAGTTTTTATGCGTCACAATTTTGTATTTAAAAAGGCACAAAGTCGCAACATTTTACAATACAAAATGTCATGTAGTAGGCTGTGGGGTAGCTAGCTTGCTACGTCCTCGGTTGACACAGAGTTAAATATGTTTCTTAAAAAAAATGACAATCCACATTGTGATTTAGTGTTTAAAAGGGCCTCACAATTGCACACAAACAGTGTTGGTTGGTAGCGATCAGTGCCGTACGCGCATGTATCCGAGTTCACCGGCTAGTTAGCTAGCTAGTTAGCGACATGGTAGACAGAATTCAAAACAAATGTAAAAATACATTCTTATACACTATTGTAATTTAGTTTTTAAAAAGCCTCATAAAAAAGATGTATATTAGCTACGTGCAAGTTTGACAAACATGTAGACAAGTATATAAATCAAATGTTAGTGTTTAAAACGCCTCATTGTAGTGTTGTGCCATATTTGTTGCGTTTGTGACGAATGAGAGCAGAAATAACGTGTACTTTTATTTGTAGTTGTTACTCACTGTCAGCTGTTTTTGAAGCCACTTTGCGACGTGTTACATGACAAGCGAGTTAAATGTGTTTTATTGCCGCATGAATATTTCATGTAAAGTCGGATAAATGTGCTCCCAAAAGAGCTTGTTTTTCCGCGGTGGCAATAAATTCAATGACAAATTATGCATTTAACGTTCTTATTTTTCGTTCAACGCGGCCTCCCTTTATTTGTTGGCGATGGCAAAACGCGGTTTGTCACCGCGCACACCCCACGTGTTTAAGCAAATGTGTGTGCGCGTGAGAACAGGTGGCGGTGAGTGTGTGAAGCTTCAACACTCTGATTGTGAAACATCTGAATATATCAATGTGCGATGCATTTATCAGGTGTATGTAAAGTGTGTATGTGTTATATAGTCATGCATGCATTGAAAATGATTTAGTGAATGTGGTGTGTGTCGTTTTTGGGGGTTATTTTTGCAATCGGGGCAAGTGTTGCAGTGCCCCACCACAAACAAAAGATGGCGCTATGGTGAGAAAAGTTAATCATTTTGTGGTTATTTTATAATTATTTGAGAGTACATTGAGAGTTTGTTTTTTTAAATTGTTTTTTTTAGGGATGTGAATATTGTTATGCCGCGTAAAGTCTGCCTAGCAACAAGCATTTGCTAATGAGTGACAATTACCGTTCCGTTGTTGCTGGAGGAAAATGATGTATTCATTTGGGTTGTTGCATTATGAACAATGTCAACGATGTATCCAAATATGGAAAGTGACTTTCGCATTGTTCAAATGAAAGAGAATACAGCATTGCGGGCTTCCACGTATACGTATAGCTTAGTGTCCTGCTTCTTTCTTCTTGGCAAGGAAGTGCCCGGAGCACGATATAACTTCCAAAGAGTATATTTGACACGGAGGACCTGATTCAGCGCGTGTGCGTGTTTGGATGCTTTGCACTGATTAAAAGTACACTTTACAGTGGAACGTCACCTCCGGGGCAAAAGACCAGACAAAGCTGCCAAGCTGACTGATACTGATGAAACCACTCAGTGTGTGCGTGTCACATCTAATTGACATATTTCAGCTGTGCGTGTCACTGATTAGATGAGAGTGGCACAAGCCCCCCCAGCATGCCCTCTGTGTGTGTTTTTTTTTTTTTTTTTTTTTACACCGGCCCCACATTGACAGGGTTCCTTGCGGGACGGCCCTCTAACGGAGCATCACACTTAAAAGATGGCGGCGTCTGGTGCGAGCGTTCCCCGGGTCGGCCCGAAGTTAATTACCTGCGATTGAACAGTTACTTTCCGCCTCTCCGGGGATGCGCGCAGGAGCGCCAAGCCACGTAAATCCAGGTCAGCGCCGCAGGAAAACAAATAACTTGTTTGGACTTTTTCCTCATTTAAAACCGTGTGTGTGTGTGTGTGTGTGTGTGTGTGTGTGTGATTCATGCGTATGGACAGAGAAGTTCACGCTGTGAAGGCACAGTTCTCATAAACATGCATCATATAAAGAATTTCGTTTCAAAATCATTGGCAGGTTTCATTATTTCCCGGTAGGTAGAAAGGGTTCACTTTGAATCATGTTCGTTGCTACCTGACATCATTCAAATCGAGTACGCAACTTATTACTCCTTGTCAGATGTTTTAAAGCGGAATAAAATACCCAGACCACTTTTGGGTCATTTGTGACAACCAACCAGCGGTACCCAAGAGGGGTGGGGGTCGGCATAGTACGGTGCGTTGAATGGTACGCAAAGATTTCCTGAATTTTGAACTTCCTGAATTCAATGTGCCAAACAGGGTCAGGGTGCAAAATTCGGCCCAGGAAAATATTCGTCAATGGGGTGGGAGGGTTTGAGTTGAGAACTTTGACGATTGGAATCAGCACTTATAGTTTGTGAACTGAAAGACTCACGTTCGACGTTGTAAGCGCTGAAGTCAAAGGGATTCTGAGAACTAAATTTGGTTCACAGAACTTCTACTGTGTCTAGCACTTGAAGGGTTAGGGTTTTCTTTCTGGGTCCCGATTCCTACCTCAGACTAACAAAAAAACGGAAAATCATTTCTTGACTTAAAAGATGGGAGTACATCGAATCAGATGCACTTGGAAATAGATGGAGATGCAGATCAAATCATCTTTGATTGTCGAGAAGGAAACGGCTTCAGTTGATTCAAATGTATGTAAAATGACAACAAAAAAGCCGTCACGTCATACCCTCTCAAAGTAAACCGTACCGAATCGAATCGTACTCCCGCTGAGTCGAACCAAATCCAATTGTTCCACTTCAAATCAAACCGCCCTTGAATCGTTTAAAAAAATGGCATGGAACCATCTTTTGCAGATATATGCACACCCCTACCCCAGACTCCCAAAAAAGTCCTTTGCTAGTTCTTAGCTCTGGGAGTGAAGATGACGCTGTCAAACTTGCACCATTAGTTTGAGCTCCATCTTGGTTCCATGCAGTGTTTGTGCCGCGTCAACACGATGATTTATTTTGTCTCCATTCGAGCTTATGATAGCATTCTGTCAAAAAGAGCAAAACGGCCATCAAATGTAATCGTTCTTCAAGTGAGCAGCATAAAAGCAAAGCTGAGTCATCACAAGTTATGCCGTCGCCATGGAGACGCACGTCCTTTCGGCGTCTACACTATAAAGCGTCTTCAAGTCGCACGTTTAGCAAACGAGGGCAAGCAGGAATAATTTGGAGTACATAAAGGATTAAAAAAAAAAATAATAATCCAAATAAAGACAGACGGAGAAATGGCCACGAGCCAGGAAGCATTTATGGGGCCGGAGGGGTGATGAAGGGGGGATGATGGGAGGATAAAGCGGGGAGTGGTGGGGGGGGTTGATGATATTTATCCCCGAGCATCCGGCGAGTGTGCAGCGAAGCTTGCCTTCCGCAGTGTCACGACGCTTCGTGGCTTTTAATAGGAACACGGCTTAAGAGGCCCTTACATCTCTCGTTTCACTTCCACTTGTCACTCACTAATCCCTCTGTGAAGTGTAATGCTGCCGGATTAGCGCGGCAACCCCAGATTCTCAAATTATCATTACAACCCCCCCCCCCCCCCCCCACCCAAAAAAAACCCACTGAATGTTGCTGCTAATAGGAAGAGAATTATGCAAAAAGAAAGACCAAGCCCCCAATCTCGCCAACCTCTGGCGGAATTCATCACGTCACTTTAGCAAGTACAAGTTGTAGCCACACAGATTAGCATGTCGCTAAATTGATGTCCACCGGATGAGAACAAACAAGCGCATGAATGTACGACATCACAGAGGGATTTATTCACAAGGTCCAGTCCACGTCCATCTGCAACATTAATCCCACCGCCAAACACGACAATGGTTCACGTTTGCCAGGCTCCTCGCTTTCACAAATAGCATCGCTAACGCTAACGCTCGCCGCAATCCTTGGAGGACTCACTATCGCCATTTTTTTTTAAAAAATCTCTTAAGAAATCTCTACAACTTTGCCAATGTTTAGACCCTTAGAACAAACATAATTTTTCTTTGCAAACGGCAACAACGAAATGAAAAGCTTTCAGTAAAAGTTTGAAGACGATCGGATAAATTCTCTAGAAGGTGTTTGTTAAAATATGACCTCTATAAATGTCCAAAAACTATGCTGACAAATTTCAAAGTAAATGAAAATGGCTCACTTCCTGTTAGCATATGGTTACAGAGGATTATTATTATTTTTATTTTTTTTTTGTACATTGTGGTTTAGAATCAGGACGCACAACTAGTGTTAGGAAGATTTTAAAGTATGATGTCAAATCAAGGTTTTCAAGTTAATTTTCTATAAAGTCCTTTCTGGACTATAAGCCTCTACTTTTTTCACTTGCATTCGACCCTGCGGCTAATACAAAGGTGCGGCTTATCCATCAGATCACGAGGGGGCGCACTTTAAAGGAGGCGCAAGAGCGTCAGGCAGAGCAAAACAAACCAAGTGAGCCCAAATACAGTAGGATAGACAGAACGGGAGCGAGACAATTTGCACCCTCATTATGGAAAAGAAAATAGCGGGAACCCGGCGCGGTAACGTTAAAACACCTGCGGCTTACAGTCGGGTGCAATTTATATGTGTAGCAAACTCGAGTATAAAATAGTCAAGTGCGCCTTATAGTCCAGAAATTACTGTACCAAATCTGGGTCAGGGTTTCAAATTAGTCATGATTATATACAAAAGGTCTTTAAGACATAGTTAGGTTAGCAAGACAGGATTTCAAATTAAATTGGATTACGGTTTTATATTCGGGTTTTAAGCCATGGTTAGTTTTCATCCCGCGTTAGGATTTCACACGAAGTTTTAAACTTTGGTTTCAAACCTGGGTTAAGTTTTTTTAAATGACGGTTTCAAATGCGGGCAGAGTTTGAAGCATGTTAAAGGCTCATTTTGTGGAGTCACATCGAGTTTTGCGAGAGCAAATGTAGCAGATGAGGCACATTAAAGACTTTTTTTTAATGAGGTCTCATTAGGTGTGTGATGAATGTGACTCACTTTATGACGCGCTTAATTGGAAGACTTAGAGGCGGACGGGGAAACAATCAATAGGAACTCCTTCCAGACGCGGCCGGCCGGCGCTATAAACAAGCCGCCAACGCGGATCAAGGCAAACATCCGCAAAATAAAAAAATCATCGTCATCTCCTCCGCGGTTCTCGTGTCTTTCCCCAAAGTGGAGCTTGAATGCGGTTCTGTGTTTTCCCGCCTCAACAGCTGATGATCACAAGTATCCCTCGCAGGTTTGACCTTGATACGCAGAAAATGAAAGAAGAAAAAAAGCCTTTGTCCTCGGCACGCCTCCGGGGTTGAAAAATCACGGGATAATCAGACATAAAGGGGAATGATATTTTCCTACGAGCTGCGTGATGATGGATGGAGGAGATAAAAGCCGGCAGAACCAAACCCAGTTAGCCAGTTTTTCTTCTTTCGTTCTGGGGGGCCGGCTTTAGGAACGCTGCTTTTGACCTTGACATCATCATCATCTGGAGAACTGCAAGAATGCTTTTGTCCGAGCAAGAGGGAAGGAGATTGCTTCAGTCTGGTCCGAAGATGTCGTCCACAACGGAAGCAGATTCTACGTTTGCTTGATTGAACTTCAGAAATCCCATTTAGGACCAGCATAGAAATATCTGCATTGTTTGTGTCAAACCAGATTCGATCCAGATTCAATTCCGCCTCTGATTCGCACCCACGTGGAAAAGGCACAGCCATGCTTATCACACTTCCAAAGCGAATCTCAGCTTTCAATCCAGATTTGATCCACATGACATATTTGGCTTTGCCATCAGAAATCCAGTATAGGATGAGGACACTGTTGGCAGATGATCTTCAATCAATGTCTGGATTCATGACGTAAAACAAGAATTGATCCAGATTCAATTTAGTTTGTGACAGTTCACATGAAAAAAAAATCCACACATATGAAGAGAATCAATTCAACTCTCATTCCAGGTTTGATCCCCAGTGCTTATTGGTCATTACTAACAGAAATCCCTGATAGGACGAGGACTCATTTGACAGAAGATCTTGAACAAATGTCTGTTTCTGTTTTTCCGGCGAGTGCACGTGCGCCTGTCAACCAAAATAGGGCCCATTTATGAGTCCATGAAAACGACCCATATGTCAAGGACGCAACATTGAACACGTTCCTTTTTCTCAGTTATTGATGACATCTTAGCTAAGGTCTCGTTTGTGAGCCCAATCGAAAGGACTTTGACGTCGGCACGCCGTCCTTGGGGAGCCGCGTGGAACACGGGCGAGAAAGCAAAACAAAAAGACAGCCGAGCGCCGGAGACGAGCGCTTCCTGTCGAGACGAGCGCGACGACGACACGGTGACCCTCCGGTGAGGCGGTGCTGGCGGAAAGAAGGCCAAAAAAAAAAGAAAAGAATGAAAGCGTATACATTTTGAAGGCATCATAAATCACGGCGCTTACGGCAGGCGGCCCAATTGTGCCGCGAGGGCAAAACCGAGGCCGCCGCCGTCCGAACCTCCTCCTTTGTGTCCCCAGGCTGCGTCTGAGGGAAGAAGTGGAACGGCAAAATAAGGCAACATTCCCACAATATTCCCAAAGCTGAGTCTATTTGGGACAAAACGTAAATGTCTGGGAAACAAAACGTCTGACGTGTGCCCTGGGTCTCAAACCGGAAACTTTGGGTTGGACTCCAGGAAGTGCAAGAGCTCCAAACGTGCCGGTTGCCAAGAAAGTTAATTAACGTTAATGGAAATCCCAACGACTACCGCCAAAAACGTTAATTGACGTCAACTCTGTTTTCTATGTTTTTTTTTCTCGGGCAGCTCTGGTTTCATGAATGAGCTGAAAAAAGAAGAAAAAAAAACACCCACTAACTATGGCGGCTCTCGTGGATCAAATGACATGAAAACATGACGGATCTTCGGACATAGAACGTTTTCAAAGATGTCGCGAATGATCAAAGCGTTTGTCACATCAAATCTAATTCACAGAGCGTAACTAAACAAACAATATTAGTGTCAAAGTCACTGTTGTGCAGAAAATGTATCTTTTGCTTGGTGTCACTTAAAATACCTGTTTTCAAATGGTGATTACTTAAGAACAGAATAAGGGTCATACTTGTGTTTCTATTGAGAAAATGGAATCCAATCTTTCATATGGTATCCGCCATGTTTCAGTAGTCGCAGCACACAATATTCTGTTTGCCTTGAAAGATGAGTGAAAAGACGCCAAACTGGCAGGCACTCTAGGGGTCGTCTTTTCGGATAACGTTTGGCAGTAAAAGAGTTTTTTTTTTTTTTTTTTATCCTTGTATTGCTCTTGATAATTGAAACCATTTTGCTGTGGCCCGAGTGAGGATAAGCTTATTTATGTCATTTTTAACTCTTTGACTGCCAAAAACGTTAAATAACGTTTAGTAAAATCCTATGGAGGAGTGCCAAAGACGTTAAAAGACGTTTGTTTCAAAACAGAGGTGAAACTAACCATTTTCTATTGTTGATTACTGAAAAACGGAATGAGGTAGAAACAAACTTTTTTTTCTGATGAAAGATGAGAGTCCAATCTTTCATTTGGTAGTATGTGTGTTTCCATAGTCCAAACACATAATTTTCTGTGGACCTTGAAAGAGCAGTCAAAATGCTTAAATCGGCTGGCACCCACGGCATCCCTTTTCTGAAAACGTCTGGCAGTCAAAGAGTTAAAAGGAAGAAAAACGTTCCCCCAAAATGTATTTTCAGCGTCAATTTTTTTAATTTTTTTTTTAATTAAACAGCAGGTTCCAGTGACCCATGAGCGCTGTTGCTATGAAACAAACACAAAGGTAAGGTTAAAACGTGGCCTGCACTGTTAATGGATGAAAGATGGCGACGGCGTGACCCCTGGAAAGGATTATTTGTGTTAACATTAACATTTTTGATTGTGGGTTGTGTTTATTGTTTGGCGCTGATACGGATCATCTTCAAAATTCCCTCCAAAGGAAGCGGCCTTGAACGGAGGTCTGGCCTTCCCATCGGGGGCTGTTCCGCTTTGAAGTAACTGCAGCTGTCATGTGGTCGCCTTGTCAAGGTTGGCGGTTCGACTGTCATCTGGGACGCATCTCCCGATGGGGGCCACGTCAAGCGCCGCGCCCCCATTTGGCTCGTCCCACGTTTGACGTTGATGGAGGCTAAGTGGTTGCTTGGAGAGCTTCCAGGAATTAAAGTCCCCAGTGGTCAAAACATGGGGGACACCATCAACTTGATGCCGCACTTCAGATCCAGATCGGATCTAGATTGGAAGATTTGGTTGATGATCACCATTGAAAATCCCATTTAGGATGAGGATTGTTTTTCCCGGATGATCTTGAATGAGTGTCTGGATTCTTTTTTGTTGTTTGGACGCTGTGATGTCAAACAAAATGTGATCCAGATTCAAGTCATTTTAATTCAAATAGTGGACAGAAAAATCTCAAACATGATCAGGACCCTCACAACTAATTCCTGATCCAGATCTGCAGATTTGTACATTTGTTTGCAGGTAACCATGGAAAGTCCCGTTTAGGATAAACATAATTATGGCAGATCTTCGAATAAAAGTCTGGATTTGTTATATCATTTAGACATGATGATGTTCACACTGATTTTGATCCAGATTCAAGTGAGTTTCATTCATTTAGTGGACAAAAAAACCTAAACATGTCAAGGACCCTCACACTTCAAATGAAGCGACTGAATTTCTAATCCAGATCTGATCCAGAGATGATCTAGATTTACCAATTGTAGACAAGTTACCATGGAAAGCCCCATTTAGCATAAGTAGCTTTGGTTTGGGCAGAAGATCCTGAATGGATTTGTTATATCCTTCAGATGCGATGATGTCAAATTGATTTTGGTCCAGATTCAATTCCGTTTCACTGTTATATTGCCGATGAAGAAGAAAAAACTGGAATATGTTCAAGACTGCGACGTTCACACTTCAAAGGAAGCAACTGAATTTCTAATCCAGATCTGATCCTGATCCAACATTTGGTCAGGCTTTCATTAGATCCAGGATCAATTCCGTTGAAAATGTTTGGGTTTGGGTTTGCATGCCTCATCAGATAAGGTTGATGTTTGCTGTCTTTATGTTTTCTTAAATGATCCGTTCCAGATATTTTCATTTTAGTCGCGCGAATATTGAAGCCTTGGCAGAGGTCCACCACTTGAAACGTGGGAAGCAAACTCACTGACCGACTTGGGAGAATGATCCTCGATATCCGTGTGGTAAATGAAGTGAGTTGTTTTTGCGGCGCGCATCTCTAAATCTCAACTTCATTATGCCACGCATTACACAACTTAATGACTTTTCTTTCTTGTGATAATAGCATTCCTTATCTTGTCATCGGGAAGCCGCACTTTCCAAAGGAATCACACCTTCAACGCCGCACCGTCTGATCTCCGCTGCAGATATCCACGCTTTCCCATCAGATCAAATTACATTTTCTAATTTAATTAAAAATACAATCATGTATGTGTGTGTGTGTGTGTGTGTTTTATTATATCCCATTAATTTACAGTAAGCTTTCCGGACTTTTCGAGTGCTGGCTTGTTTTTGGAACATCGACGTCACATCAGAGTAGTGAAGAAAAGCAGGAAAGTATCGGTTTTCAAAACCCGCCTTATTGTGGTTAACACTAAAATGTTTGACTTTGTCAAATATTGCACGCGCGTGTTTGCATAACAACAAAATGGTTTTGTTACACAACAGCGTCGTTGAGATTGTTGGAAACATTACGATACTCCCCCAACCTCATTTCCATCACAACTTGTTCAGCTCATAAACATTTTTATTTGTCGTCCGCTAAGAGAGCGCTTAAGAGTTCATTACATGTATATGTCCACGCGAGCGCACATGCAGAAGAGATTAGAGGGCAGTAATCTGGTGCAGGCAGTGCGCGCGGGATGAAGCAGTGATGAGCTGCATTAGTTTGATTACTCTCTAACCCAGCAGTTTACATGTTGGGTCCTCTAATCTGATTTCTGGCCGGCACACCCGCAGCTCCTCACCCCGTCATCGGCCTCCCAAAATGAAAGCAGCTCGACTGTAAACATCACTAAAGACGCAAACAAAGTCATCGACCCCTTCAGACACCAGAAAACTTTAGCAGAGTGGTGAAATTGGTCCAACCAAAGGAGTCGGAGCACAGATCCCTGAGGAACGCCATACATAAGAATTCCAACTGGTGAATAAACGTTTTTAACACGAGGGAGGCACTTGAATTAGATCCGTTTAATCAAGCTGCGGGACATTTCTGGACATTTTTGTCAATCCTAAAAGGGGTTATCCATATATATATATATATATATATATATATATATATTAGGGGTGTGAATTGCCTAATACCTGGCGATTCAATTCGTATCACGATTTATAGATACAAATCTATAAATTGATTATTGCGATTTTTTTTTTGTACTCAAATTTTAAAAATACTAATCAGTAAACTTGTACATGTACACTGTAAGATTTGTATGAAAATGTATTTGTTTATCTGAAAATTCAGGCTTCTAACTGAGCCACTGCATTTAACAAACTGGTTGCAGTGTTTCATGTTTGAACAGCACTAAAATAAAATATTAAGGCTTAATGTTCCATTCATATAACATTCTTCCATGCCTAATAACGTGTGAATCCTAAACCTAAATCCCTAAATAAGACATTTTGTTGAATATTCCCATAAAAAAATGTATGATTAAAAATCGAATATCGAATCGATTCGAGAATTGCTCGCTGCAATATCGCGATATATTGCCGAATCTATATATAATATATACATATCTATATATTACACTTTACTTTATCAATTTCTTACTAATTAGTAGGCCTTTTCCATATGTAAATGTCAATTCTGTGGGATAACAAAATAAAAAATAAAAACGAGCACTTGGATCATAATGTGAGCCAAAATGTTGTGGTTGTGTCCTTAGTCTGTGCTAGCTGCTAAATTGTATGAAATAAAAAGAGAAAGTGTTGTTAAACGCCATTCACCCGCCCCCCCCTCCATCTCCCTCCCTTCCTCCATCCCTCTCCGTCCCCCCCCCCCCCTTTCCCGCCGCCTGCTGCCGGGGACCCGACAGCCAATGGGCGGCGTGCGTCCCCTCAGCCTCCCTTCCTGTCATCCAGCCAGCGAGGACGCAGTTGCTGCGGACGCGCGGCCGACGCAGGCTGCTCTCAATCGGATACTCTCGCTCCCGCCCTCCCGCCGCCTCCCGCCGCCTCGCAGCCTCGCAGCCTTCATCCCCGCCGCATCTCCGCCGCATCTCCGCCGGGCGACGAAGCCGCTCCGACAGTCGTGCCCAGGTGAGAGGCTCTTGTTTGGGCTTTGTTTGCGCGCTCGCCTCGGTCCGGCCTGGCTGCAGGGGTCTCATCATCATCGGGCTTGTGTAACAACCGACCTCTTTATGCGTCCATGTTCGTCAGCGGCACAATTTGACGCTTTCTTTTTTTTTTAAAGTTCAATTTCAACTTTTTGGTCTTTTTGCCCGAGTAACGCGGCTGCGAGTCCTCGGTGAGACGCGCGCCGGACTTTGTGCTTTTGTCGCGGGGGAAAACTTCCCGCAGGCTGCCTCGCACCCTCTCACTCCCACCCACCCCCGGGGATGCTTCACTCACGGCCGAGCCTCCTGCAGCGAGGCGAGGCGAGGCTGCGTGCAGGTGCGACGCTCGGGTGCAGGCGGAGGTTGGGGACCAGCTGCCATGGGGCCCTTTTTGATGTTGTTTTTTTCTCTTCTTTCTGCTTGTTTACTGGCGTCCAAGAGATGAGCTTTTCCGAATAGAATCAAATGTACACTTTTACAATGAAAAGTGATGTTAGATGTCTAGAATGAGTGGATGTGTTTTTATACAAAGTGGCTAGGGTGGAAGTTTTAGCACTTTTAGTTCCGGGCTGGGCTATGAAGAGGCATTTTAAGGAAGAATTTGGGATTTGGTGCATCACTTTTCGACACTCATGAGGACTGGAGCAGGCGTGACACATGCTGGACTATCCTCAGCTCCTCCTCCTGGTGTGAACAAGTTGTCTGTCGTGGATCTGGCGATGGGCATGGCGATCACGGTGCAGGCTCACAGTGGAGGTTGCGCCGGTTTGAAGCCTGCACATGAAAGTAGTGCAATCGGAGGCTGATCAAAGACGAGGGGGGGAACACGGCAGGTGCTGAATATTTAAAGGGACTGCAAATAGCACATGCTCATATGTTCATGTTGGGTCCAGAGTGTGTGTGTGTGTGTGTGTGTAGATACAGCATGTGTGTGTAAGCGAGAAGAACTGATGTGACAAGCAGAGACTGGAAAACACAAAGCGCCATCAGAGCCATTCGCATCCTTTCGAGCAGAGTTGAGATTCCAAACGACACAATGTTCACTTTTCATCTTTCTCATCACACCAAGTCAGCAGATTTCAAGAGAAAAGGTCTCCATCTGCCCACCACCCCCCCCATCCCCGTCCCCGTCCCCCGCGGGGCCCTGACGTCACCCGATGGTGGCGCGTACCCGGCAGCGGCGAGGGGCTGACCGCTGACCCCGACTTGATGATGTTACGTGCGCTCCAGATGGGCCGCGTCACTTGCCATGATGGCGGATGTTCTTTCTGCCACGCCGCACCGCCGCCGTTGCGTGGCCGGCATCTGCAGCTAATAACGGGAAAAAATCCCAGCGGCCGCCGCCCGGCGCTGTGGCCCCTGGGGACCCCTCCCCTCCCCTCCCAGCCGCAGACATTTCTAGAGCAAGCGAGCGGCCATAGTGACGCTAATGGACGTGCGCTGGCGACATTTGGAGACATAAATAGCCCCTTCAGGCAGCCAGCTTGTTTTTTTTGGTCTGCTTTTTAGGCCGAATCCGTCACAGGTGGAAAATCTAACGAGAAATATTCGTTCCTAGCTTAGCAACTGACAAGCTCAATTTCAAAACACGCCGATTTTTAGAACGTTTTACAGTGATTAGTCGAAAGATCAGTGCAATATAATTAGCGGCCAAGCTCGGAAATTGCTTAAAGAAATGTGCTTTTTAAACATGTCCTTCCAAGAGTCACACAAGAGTGACAAATTTCGAGCTAGCATGATTTAGTGCCAGTCAGTATGACGAACATTAAACTAGTGGTAAAAAAAAAAAAGAAAATGAAAATTTGAAGCAAAATGAACAGCGCCATTGGCTTTGTTGGGAAAAGCAAAAGCACAACTAGCGATGCATGTTTTGACTTGTGTGGTAAAAAATGTCACGATGGGGTGGAGGAGCCAAATGCAGGAGAACCACGGCAGGGATGCATGTTACACTCAACACAATTTATTGAACAAAAACACGATGAGGGTAAAGCCAACAAAGTTCGGAAAAGACCAAAAATCTAAATAACACCAAAACACAAGAGTGTCGACAGCGACAATCAGCCAACAAAAGACCGAACGAAACCAGGAAACTAAATGCAAGCCGACTGACGAGACAACGAGAGACACCTGGACAAGACGCAAGTGGCTGCGGGAGATGATTGGATGACGAGAACAGCTGCAAACAAAAACAAAACAACAAACCTAAGCATGATAACACAAATCAAAACAAAAAAGAGCTTTAAAAAAACTTTTTATCTATGCTATGGATTGATGAGAAAAACAATAAGACACTAAATAAGTTAGGGGTTCATGTTTTTTAAATTTTATTACACGGTTCCGCATCTAATGGTTTAAAAGTGTAGCGAAAAGTCATCTTGTTTTGTAGGTATCAACGTTGCATAATTTTGGAACTAAAAACGGTGTCATTGTGTTACAGTTCGCTGAGAACAACAATAACACACCCAATATGCTAGAAATGCCTGTTTTTGCTCACGTTGTGATGTATGGACAAAAGTTTTGCCAAGCTTACTTGACTTACATGCTAAGAAAATGGTGTAACTTTGGAGTGTAAAATCAGCATCACCATGTTATAGATTAGTGAGAAAAACAATAGCGCACCCGCTACATTAGGGACTAAAATGTGGTGTTTCTGCATCCAATGATTCAGGAGGACTCGCATGGAGACGTTTTTTTTCCCCGCAAGCCAGCTGGAGAAGTGTAGAATGGAAAGAGTGCAAGTTTAAAAGTAAAAATCTGTGCCACGTTGAGATGCTTGGCTCAAACCCTCTTCATTCTTTTCTTTCAACACTGGCACACTTGTCTCTTTGTGCGGCCGCCATCTTTGTTTGCTCTTGACTTGTCTTCATGTGACCACAAGAGCACATTTCCTCGCAAGCCGCAACCCCCCCCCCACCCCCCGCCCGCCTCTCCGCACAAAACCCCACCACTCCAAGACGTCTGTTTTCCGTTAGGCCCGTCATCGGCGCTCCGTGAAGGTCGGCCCGACTCCGATGACTTTGCGTCTGCAGCGAGAACTGACGGCGATGCGGCGGCGAGGACCGACGTGTCCACAGGTTTCCACTGAGGGGATTTTCGGGCTGGATGGCGGGCAGGACATCGGCTCAACGGCGAGTCCGCCTAAATCTCAATGACCCCCGGCTCGCTTCCCTCCTTAAAAAAAAAATGAAAATAAAAAGCCTTGCCATGTTTGTCTCCCCATGTGGCCAAAAAGATAAACATGCGCGGATCCCAACATTCGCACCTCGCTAAACAAACAACGCCTCATTAGCTCTCCTGCTTTGTGCTCAAGTCCTAAATCTATTTCCAAAGAGGCTGGATGGAGATTCCGTGTGTGTGTGTGTGTGTGTGTGTGTGTGTGTGTTTATGCGAGCTCCATGCTGGCTAAAGCGGCAGGATGGGGCCGATGCCGTCAATTGAAAGTGAAAGTTCCACTTGAGGAAAATGTCTGCAAAGCCCACGTCTGGAAACGTAATGCAATGAGCTCACATCATGTATTGTAGTATCTTGACATTTAGCATTGATTTCCTTTAGAAGACTTTTTAGAGATTGAGGATGATTTTCACTTGGATTTGCTTTTTTTTTTTTTTGGGGGGGGTATGAAAAGTAGGCCTAAATATGAAAATTGTTTATGCAGCGGTAGTTGTGAAATCATGTTTGTTTACATGAAAAGTTGGACTCTCACAAGTATAAAGTTGTTTTATTTTATTCAATAAGATTAGTCATACAAGAATATAAACAGAATTTTAAAAATTGTCCAAACTAAAAATGACATTTGCTACTAATATACTTTATTTACTGTAGAGCTTTTCTAAACATGCAAATTAACTCAACTAGTAACATTTCTCTTTGTTCAAAACGACTAAGTTCATAACTATTATTAATATCATTATTAGAATGTTATGGGAATAAAGTTTGTTTTTGGTATTTCTTTTTGAGTCTTATTTTTCCAAATCATTTTTGCAAATCCTAAATCCTTTAGGAGGGAAGCCCAGACTTCCGTCTCCCCAGCCACTTCGACCGGCTTCTCCGGCGGGATCCCCAGGCGTGCCCAGGCCAGCCGAGAGACGTAGTCATGTCCTAAAGTCTTAGATAAATTGTTACATCGTTAAGACATAGATTTATTTATTTTTCAAAAAAAAAAGCGTTTTTTTTTTTTTTTAACAACTTCATAATCTTGTAGGAATAAGTCATATTTTGTTGAGAATAACAAGGTGTTTTTTCGTTTTTTTTTTTTAAGCAATATTAACTTTTTTATACAAAAAAACTACCCCCCCCCCCCCCCCGAAAAAAAAATATATATAATAAAGGCATTCTTTTTTCATGTTGAATAAGACCACCATAAATGCGTAAAAGGTTTCAATGGTTAAATGACAAACATTGGTCCAAGTAGTGTAACAATGGATCCAGTTTTGGCCTCGGCGCCGCCTGTTGAGAAACGTTTGAAGAAGTGAAGATGAGAGAAAAGTCACTTTTTACATAGTGGCTTGGCGCTTGAGGATGAAATCACTTTGGATTTGTTCTTTTGGGTGGGAGGCGGCAAAGTGCTGCCAATGTTGAACAAGCGTCTGCCAATACCAGCAACCCCCCCCCCCCACTGCCCCCACCCCTTCAACACACACTCACACACCCTGGACGAGCGCCACGGCGTTTCTAATTATGAGTGTTAGTGGCCCAACTTCCACACGGACCGTCAGCCGGGCTGTTTGTCCTCTCAGGTGCAACAAACTGAATGTTCGGCAAACGTCCATTTCCTGGCATCGCCCAAATAACCATCAATATAGTGTTGGTCTTTTTTAAAACACCAATTTATTATTTTGTTTTTTTGTGTTTAAAAACTGTTTTTATGATCGCGAAAATGCTTCTTTGTCATGATGGTCATGATCGCAATGGACCAGTCCAGTGTTTCTCCATCCTGGCCCTTGGGGCTCACCATCCATCCTGTTTTCCAAGTCTCCCTACTCCAACTCAGCTGAATCCAATGACAGCTCATCAGCAATCGAGAAAAATCTTTCACGAAGGTGCAGTAGGGATTCTTTTTCCAAGTATGAGACGAGTCATTTCCCTCAAGGATACCGAGCGTCCGTCCGTCTTGCGTTTGAGGTGAAATCGATTTTTTGACCCGGGGACGGCACACGGGGGGGCTTTTGGATTGGATTTGGAATGAAATCCCTCCGACCGACGTGTGTGTGTGTGTGTGTGTGCGGCTGCACGGTAATAATCTAATAGTGGGAATCACGGATCCAGATCACTATCAAAATCTAATCAAGTCTCGCATGGCTGCGGGCGCATCGGCGGCGAGCAGCAGGCGGCTCCGCCGGTGTTTGCGTGCGGGCCGCTTCCCGTCGAGCGGCAGAGGTGACGGCCACGCCTGCAAATCAACTCACTAAATTACTTTCACAAATTGGAACATTTTACTTCTGTAAAGTCCAGTTAACAGTGTGGAAATAGGCCAGGGTTTTTTTTTTTTAACCTTGAAAATGATCATTTTTGAAAACTCTTTCAGTGACGGCCTTCTTCATTCTGACCCTCCACGTGAAAAAAATAAATAAATAAGTGAAAATATATAAACACATACCTGGCTGGGATTAAATGTTTGGATTCTTAAAAGACAGGAAAAAAACATCCCTGGCATTGAATGAGTTAAAAAAAAAATCCATATTGGCATTTATATAATTAAAAATATTAATATAAATATTAAAAATTCACACAAATGGAGAAGTGCGGTTATAAGCTCATTTACATGCATGCCAAGCCTCTAGGGGGCAGTAGTTAGACAAATACTGCTCGTCCCTGACGTCACTTCCAGATTACGTCACACAAGCAGCCTAACCCTAACCCTGGGTCGTTGGGGTTTACTGTTCTGACACGTCCTCCTTCCACTAAACGTAAAAAAGTAAAACGTAAAACAACACAACAACAACAAAAGCCAGTTCTAGGATGTCAAGTATGGGTTTAGGATTACAAACAAAGGTTTTGGTTTCAAATTAGTGTTTTAAGTGTGGTTAAGAGTTTTAAATTAGGATTCCAAATTAGGCTTTTAAAGTCAGGGTTTTGGTTTGTAAGATTAGAGTTTTGAAATAGGGTTAGGGTTTAAAAATGGGGTTTCAAGTCAGGGTTAGTTTTCAAGCTAATGTTAGGGTGTCAATTTTAGGTTTGGATTCTGGGTTAGGGTGGTTCAATGGAGAGCTTCAAGGCAGGATTCGATTTTGAAGATACGGTTTTAAAGGATAGTCTGAAATTCACATTTCAAGCCACAAAATGTTATTTATGCTCCGTCAGTATAAATCCACCCTTCTCCGTTGTCCTTGCATGTTTGTGTGTACAGAAGTGTGGGTACCAGCCCACCCCCTCCACCGGGTTCTTGTCGGTGCAAAGCCCCGCGGGCTTAAGCGGCCCTGCCGTAAGCGGCCGGCGAGGCCTCTAATGTCTGTCTGGGGTCCGGCCGCTCAACGTGACAGCCGCTTAATAAGCGAGTGCGCGGCCAACGCAAGGCCGCGGGCGGGGAGGGGCCGACTGTCATGGAGGTTTGGGTTTCGGGGGGTGGGAGCGAAGGAGGGGGGCTAATATTGACCCAGGGATGACGGCGGGCTAATAGGGGATCAGAGAGTCCAATATGAGCACAGCTGCACTGCAGAGCGCAGCCAGAGTCGGCTGACCGGGGGAGGAAGTGGTTAGGGAGGCAACCTTGGTCCTCAGAACATTTGAAATGTTTGTTTTTTTTTATAACCGAAAATTACATTTTCACAATCTGTTTTATCAAATGTAGCTAAAAAGCACCCCAAGATCTGAGTTAAGAATTGAAAACGTGAGCGAGGCGGTGGTAAAAAAAAAAAAAAAGACAAGGCCCCTGTTACGCTGCCACAGCGAAGCATAGCATAAACTTGGAAAGAAAGAAAAAAGAAGAACACAACAAAATCTCTAAAGTCCATCCCAAGAGGCTTAAAGCAAGTTTATGGCGGCTACACAAAATCTTCACAACTTGGGCGGAATTTGCACATTTTCGCTTAGGGGTGTGCTCATTTTTGTTGCCATCGGTTTAGCCATTAATGGCTGTGTCACGGTTGGCTGTGGTTTTGGACACAAGTGTGTGTGTGTGTGTGTGTGTGTGTGTGTGTGTGTGTGTGTGTGTGTGATGGGGGGGGTCAGAGCGAGGAGGCCAAGGTAAAGTGCAAAACAAAAGGGTTTTGTTAATTAAACAAAAACAAGGTGGTGCACAACGTCCTAAATCAAAGCAAACTCAAGTGTCATGACGAGGAACTAGCAAGACATGAGAGAAAAGGACAAAACTTGGAAACGACAATAGATCGAACCGGACTGGACAAACTCAACAGACTAAATACACCAACGCTAATGAGGCGCACCTGAGGAACACAATAGGCTGAGGGCACCGATTGGTCAGACACGCCGGGAAGGGAAAAACACAGGTGGGCGAGATCAGACAATAACGAGACAAGGTGAGCAATCAGGAAAACATGACAAACACCAACCACGGACAAAAACAACAAACATACCCATAATGAACTAAATCCAACCCCTACAAAACCCAGACAAAACAGGCAACAAAATGGATGGTTGGGTATAATAATAATAAATAATTTAGACCTCAAAAAATAAATATTTAAATCCACCAAACAAACTTGAGAAAATGCAAATAAATCAGTTTCGCAACAAAAACAAAAGTCACATTTCTGCCACAGCCCGTTGAAGTCGTAAACTTGTCGGGTTGCAGCACATGGCTTCCATTTTGCCTGGCTAGGAAAAAAAAATTCCTTCACAATTGATGAATCAGCAATCGCGTGTCGTGTGAAAGCCGTCTCATAATGAAACCAAAATGTTTCCTTCCAAATGCGCCTCAAATTTCGCGGCACATTTCCTAAGTGGCAGCCCATTTAGGCGGCAAACTGGTTGGGCCGAGTTGACCTTGCCGATGCCCTGCAAAGAAACACTTTCATCCATCTTCTATGCCGCAAATGGAACACGGTGGACAAAACGCTGATGGATCAATAATCGATTAGTCAGGTCTGCCTATGCCACCATTTTTTGTGTGAGCGCAATCTAGTGCCCGAAAACAAAACATATACCTCAAAATGCTGCCCGTTGAGGCAGCAAATTGTCAGGCTGCGATGAGCTGTCTATTAAATTCCACATGATGGACAAATGTCTTCAAAATTGATGAATCAACAATCGATTAGTCACGCCTGCCTGCTGGTTGGCAGCCATGATGCTTCTTGTGAAGGTCGTTTCTTCAGATGCCACATAGTTTGCGTGCGTGCGTGCGTGTGCGTGCGTGTGCGTGCGTGCGCGCCCGCATGTGATTTGCTTGTGCTCTCCAGCAGCCTGCAGGAGGAATGATGGGCGTTATTGCAGATGACAGCAACACTGCGGCTTTTAAAAATAAAGAAGAGTCTCTTTCCTGCTAGGCTTGAGGGGGGGGGGGGTGAGATGGGGGGGCGGGCGATTGGCTGTCTTGGTGCGCACATTTCTTCCCCGCGGGCCTGTCACCCCTCCTCCTGTGAATAATGGTCTCCTGTCTATTTGGTGAATGATATCTGGATTCCATTGTGTGCACAAAAAGCCTTTGCGACTTTCTTCTTATCAATTTTTTTTTCTGTAAATGAACAGGCGGCACATCGGCAAAGCTCCTATTTTTCCTTCAATCCCCCCTGAGTGAAATAAGCAAAGCGGGCGTCATTGTGGGCTCCCTCTCCGCCATTACTGCGCCTCGCTGACAAGCCGGGAAATAAAATGGAAGGCGCCCCAAACAAACTACCTGTCGAACGGGAGCAGGCGGCGCACGCGCGGGACACAACGCGCACGTCCGCGCTAATAATAGCGAGCTGTCGTACAAGCGCGTGCTGGCGGGGGCGGCAAAAGACGTCCACTTTGAGGAAAGGTCATCCTCGGAGGCGCCGAGACGCACTGCTTTGACGACAATACGTGACAAATGGATGTTGGGGGTCTCGCGGGCCTCCAATTACGCTTTGACGGCGGGGAAAATGGGGCAGGTCCTGCCAGCCGACGTTGGCGGTGTAATGAAGAGAACCGCCCCCCACCCCCACCCCACCCCCACACCCCACACACACACACTGCAGAAGCTCCCAACCTGTTGCCTGTTTACACTTCCCAGCGGCTTGCTCTGCAGTTGTGAATCGTTACTGCTTGTTTTGTGGAACAACTCCTACTGAGTGTTAATTAAGTCAAGTAGCAGTTTGCAGTTTTATAGGGAAACAAAGGGGTGGGGGTGGGGGGGGTGAGGTTGGTGGGACCGCAGTGCTCAGACTGAAAGACTCAACTGCTGGTTGAGGTCTGAAAGGCATCTGCCAGTACGGTTGATACCTCCCACCAGGGTCCGTTCTGTTTAACCCCCCCCCCCCCCCCACCGCCACCCCCGCTTGCTCACTCTGAAGTGTGAAGAACTCCCAATGTCAAGTGGCAAGTTTCCAGTTCGATGGAGAAACAAGGGCAGGGGGGCTGCAGGGTGGGGCTGTATCTGGGGCGCAGCAGTCCAAAGATCTGAGGCAGTCCGTTTGGATGGAAAACCAGTGTAAGCAACTGATCTGCTCTGTTGGTCTTTGAAGTGGTTTTGCCTCTCATCGGAGAAGGCTTCTTCAGTTCGTGCCAAGAGATTTAGGACAGACCAGGAAGAAACGACTTCTCAGACAAACTGAGCAGTCCAGTCGCGATCCATTTGACACCCAGAGAAACAAATGACCTGGATGATTTCCACACGAAGTGTACGAGTAGGATCAGGACCACATCCCCGTCTCCAAGGCAGCCATTTCCCCTCCCCGTTGACATCCTCTGGAAGCGTGAAACCCTCATGTTTGATTTTGGGAAGATTGTTAATGTCAAGATGTAAGCTTGCAGTTTCCTGGCAAGCGCCATCGGGAAGTCGAAGGACGGGAGGCGGCAGCATCGAATTGGATGCTGTTGTGTGCCGGTTATTGGATTACCGATCAGAGTCGAGTGGATTAAAAACCAGGGGAAGACTCAATTGACGATTCTACGAAGTCCCGGAAGGACGTTCCCGTCTTCAAGGCGGTCCAGTGGACGTCACGCGTTGACTCTCCTCGCCGTCTCACTCGGGAAGCGTGAAACCTTCCTTCTTGTTTCTTCGTGTTCGTGTTGATGTCACGTGGCAATCTTCCAGTTTCCTGAAGAAACGAGGGCAGAGAGCTGGAGGGGCGGGGCTGTGGCCGGGATCGACAGCGTAGTAGATGGATGGCGGTGTGTGGGGGGGGCAGCGACCGAACCACAGAACAGATCAAGTATGTCGGTAAAAAAACTCAACAGAGGACCAATCAATTGAGGATGCCAGGAAGGGCCTGGAAGTGGGGCAGGTCCTTCCAGCGCAGCCTTGGCGGCGCTACCCCCCCCCCCCCCCCTCCGAAGTGTCGAGAGCTCTGAGCGAGTTTGATCTAATGAAGGCAAACTTGGGTTCTTGTTTGCCAGAGGATAATCCCACTGTGTGCTCGGGCAACGCCGCCGCCGGACTTTCTTTGAAATGGAAAAATTGCATTAAACATTCCATTTGTATTCATTATAATTATAATCTCATTAGCATCACCGCTCTGAGGGTTTTAGACACACATATATATATATATATAGACATCTCACTGAATGTGTTGGCCTGTTGCTGCAATAAGTCAATGCGTCAGCCATCTTGGATGAATATTTTGATTGTATACGTTTAACCCGTACACGTTTTGGGTATAGGCTACATTACGGTTAAAAAGTTTGGCATCACTTAGAAAAGTTTTACAATATTAAATGAATTAGAAATACAATCTAGACATTGTTAAAATGATAAAAAATGTTTCTTAACTTCTCAAGTGACCCCCAAAACTTTCCGTGTACAGTATATCTAAACAACGGTGTGGTACGACTTTCTTTGTTCACAAAGTGAAACTAGCGTGGTAACTTAATTAGCCACAAAGTCAGCTAATTGTATTCACAAAATGATGTTATTATTGTCAAATACAATCAAAGGTCATGTTGAAACTTAATCCCGATCTGGTTTAGACTGTAAAACGCTTGCCAATCATTTCACTTGGACACGTTTTATTGACATATGATGCATTGTCCAATGCAGTCGATGGTATGAATGGGTGGCACCCCCGCCCGCCTCGTTCCGTAACGTTAGCGACAGCCATGACGTCACCCCCGTGACACGCGACGTCCAGACGCGATGCTCCTACGAGACTTTGCTTACTCGCACGCTAATTTGATTCAGCAAAGATTTAATTCAATCCGGCGGCCTGGGAGCCTCTAAGTGGCTTTTAAGAGAGTCTGAGGGGGCTGGAGGGCCTAGACGGGGGGGGGGGGAGTGAGATTAGGTGACACAGCAGAGGTCAAAGGGTAGGCTAACAGCGGCAGGTGGTGCTTGACGATAAAAAAAAAAAAAAGTGGTAGCACTAAAAAGATGCTCAGGTCAAGTGAACAGCAGGGATTTCTAAATTGTTTATGTCATTTTCCTCTATAAAATTTTAACCTAAATACACTAAAACATCTCCTCCATGGATTTCAGCTTCTGCCAGTTTCTCCGTTGTCTTGCAGCGTAGAAAACCGTAGAATTACGACGGTGTATTAGGGCCATGTATAAAAAAAAAAAAAATTTCAGAGGGGGATTAATATTCCGAGGAAAACCCAACAAATTTGCCACTTTATAAAGTGGCAAATTTGCGAGAATAAAATCCGCAAAATTTGCCACTTTACAAAGTGGCAAATTTGCACGTTTTTTTCCTCAGAATATTCCCCCCACCCTCTAAAAAAATATATTTATACGTGGCCCTATACGACAGCGTATTAGGGCCACGTAAAACAAAAGTTTTTTTTGGGGGGGGGTAATTTTCAGAGGAAAAAATAATTTTGCCCCCACCCTCTAAAAATATATTTATACGTGGCCCTAATACACCGTCGTATAGAATAGCTCTGTAGATAATAGATTGTAATTTGGGGTTGACAGTTCGGTATCGGGTTGGACCAGAGATCAAAGTGAATCGGTCAGGCTTGAAACAGAAGAAGACGACTGACGATGGTCTCGAAAAATGTTCCTGTCTTGAAGACACAGTGGACAGATCAGAGTGTGTCCGTTTGGATTAGAACCGCGTGAAAACTGGACACACCAGTTGGGACGCCGGTCACGTCCCTCGTCACGTTCCCTCGTCACGTTCCCTCGTCACGTTCCCTCGTCACGTTCCCTTTCTGGTGTGAAACCTTCTTGTGTTTGGGAAGAACTCGCAAGAAATGTTAATGTCAAGTGACGGCCAGCGTATTGGAGTCCACAAGCGTGCGTTTAGCTGGAGGTGTGTGTTTACTTCCTCCTCATCGCCGCCGCCCCCACCGACCGACCGTGCCGAGTCTTGAGGCTTGCGGGGAATTGTGTTTATTTGGACGAGGCGAACGGGGGGGGGCGAGCACGCCGCTGCTTTTATTTACGGAAGCCCGAGGAGGACAAGCGACTCAATTTGTCCGAGAAGAAATGTGTGAATCCCGTAAATCAGCAGATGGGACGAGGAGGCGTGGAGGTGAGCGCAAACAGGGTGGCGGGGGGTGGGGGGGGCGGGGTCAGCCGAGGTTTGGCCATGTTGGGAACACGCTGCCCCGACCCGGCCCTTCTGAAAGAAGCGTTGACAGAAAAGCTGACAGATGCTTCGCCGGCTTCCGTTATTTATGAGCACGTTTCGTGCCGCCTGCTGCCGCTTCTGTACGTCGTCCACTTTGCGTTCTCGTTTGTGTTCGTGGCTGAATGTGCGTCTTGTCCAATGTAAAAGTCCAGGCAACTTTTTTTTACTGCGATGAAAGTTGGAAAGCAAGCGAAAGAACAAAACTCCTCCAAAGGGGCCTCCGAACACCAGCAAAGCAAGCAAACGTTTCAAACGTGGCAACGCCCAGTTTCAAACCACTGCATAAAAAGCTTCTAGAAAATATCTACATTTTGGTTTCACGCTTTTATAAAGATGTTGTGGGAACGGTAAAAAGGTTGTGAACAAGTGTTGTGCTCGTTACAAAAAAAAAAAATAGCAACTAGTTACAGTTACTACTAAACGGGAAACTTGGCACTTAACATGGCTGCTTGTTGTGAGTTCTTCCACAAAACGACAAAAGGAGCCTTCACAGGACCAACGTGGGTCCGTGTGGCAAAATAACCCGGTTGGCACGTTGAAGACGGGGAACGCCGTCCCGGTGTTCGCGGCATCTTTGGCAGTCTTTTGTTTTCAATCGGAGTCAGCAACCGCAACCGCAACCGCAGCACCCTCAAGCCCCCCCCCCCCCCTTGAATTTTTCCGTTCAAACTGAAAAGTTGGCACTGGAGTTGGGCAATGGGGGGGTCAATTGTCGTCCACAAAAAGTTGTCATCACCAACATTTGAAACCTTAACCAAACCCTAATTTCAAAGCTTACTTTGAAAACTAAGATCACACATTTTGACAGTCAACATTTCTTTAAACCAATCATTTGATTGCAACTGTTCTCAATTGTGACCCTTGAATTGAAACCTTTGGAACCCGAACCCCAGTTTAAGACTTGAACATCTTCCTGGGTACGAAGTTCTTGTGGCGTTGCAACGCCAAGCAGCCCCACCCCCCTCACCTCGCAGCCCCCCCCCTCCTCACCTCCCTGCCTTTGTTTCTTCTCTGGTAAACAGCGTTCGTAATCATCCAGCCAAGTCTTTTATTTGGGGTCTTATTGACCCGACTGGCTGTGGGGCTGGCGGGGGGGCGTATCCGAATGAAAAGGGACGGAATGAGAGTTTTTGATTGGCGTTTGGGGGCAGGCGAGGCGAGTCGGGCCTCTTCATAAGTGCGCCTTTGTTTTGTTTTTTTCTCACAGAGGTTCCCAACAAAACGCTCCCTCTTTCCCCCCCCCCCCCCCCCCCCCCCTCAATGGCAGCTTTGGGAATGCAGATGCTAATGTGCTGCATGGACGCCCGGTAAGGAGGAAGTGAGACCACAGCGCGGCCCAACGACCTTTCCCCCCACTTTCCTCCCCTCCCCTCCCTCCTGCAGGAACAAGAACGTCATGAGAATTCCGCAAGGGGAGCGAGCGCTCGTCAAATCAAGAGCGGCGCAATGCTTTTAAACGTCTGGCTGGGAATCGTGTTTAAAATGTCCGTTCCTTGCTGTAAATCGATTGCGTGCCCCCCCCCCCCACCACCACCACCACACCTCCCCCCTGCAATAAACTTGGTCACCTTTGCTGTAAAGAAGGCCAGCATACGTCTTTTAACGGCGCAAGAGGAAGCAAACGAAACACGCGACGACCTCAAACGTGACCACGTGACGAAAAAGCATCAAA
The DNA here is from genome assembly GCF_051991255.1 of Vanacampus margaritifer. Taxonomy (NCBI): domain Eukaryota; kingdom Metazoa; phylum Chordata; class Actinopteri; order Syngnathiformes; family Syngnathidae; genus Vanacampus; species Vanacampus margaritifer. Next base: position 17,186,249 of record NC_135451.1, on the reverse strand, counting down.
ATTCCAATATATCATTTTTCCACTTGCTGAGCAAGATTATCCGCTCAAAGTGAGCCGGTGACATTGGCCGGCCAGGGGGGACGCATTAATGCACTATTGATTGTTTATCTCGAATAACAGCATGCGGGCGCTTGAAGCCGGGCGGGGGTTGGGGGGGGCGGGGCTTGTGGGCGGTAGCTTGCCGATAGATAATTCCGTCTTTTGACTGCCGATTGTCGACGGCGGCCAAAAGGAACACGAGCTATCTCGCAACATTCCAGGTGTGAAATAGGAAAGAGAAAGTGGGCCGCAATGTGCCGGCCACGCGATAAGGACAAAATAATTCAATCTCGCATCCGGCCCCGGGGAAAGCTAACGTGGTCGCAGCTCGCTCGGGTGGTCGCTTACAGCCGACCTGAACTTTCACCTGCTTGAGGCGACTCCGAACTGGAGGCGTTCCGAACACGGTACCTGAGCACGAACAAAATGCTAAATATAAAAGTCATCTTCTTCTTTTGTGGCAACATTTAGTGACATTTAAACGGAAAGTCCAAACGGCAAGCAGAAAGATCGTCAACACGTTAAAAAAATGTTGTTGTTTTTTTACAAAAATCACACCATTTTTAAAATCTGAGATTCAAGTCAACTTTTCGAAATGATTTTCTTGCACTGATTCCGAATCTGTCCTCGTAATAATAGTAAAATAATAATAATAATAATAACTAGACAATGTACAATGTCTGTAGAAATTGTGTGGGAATGCTGAAAGCTGAATGCTAAGATTTGAATGCATGCGGAATGCTTAGGAAGTAAATTGGAAGAATTAAAAAAAATGATGACAAATTATTAATTGTAGTTAAATTATAAATGAATAAAAAGAAAACTTGAACTTTCGAACCATCGCCTCCTGTTTACCGGTCAAAAATGTCACCGTCTGTCCCATTGAAAATGAATGGGAAAAAGTTGATATTTAACATTAAATAGTGCGAAATCAAGACAATATATTCCCAAGAAGGCGTGAATTTTTGAAGCAAGTTGAAATTCGAACGGCGTAAAATGGGATGTATTATGTGAAATGAAACGTGCCCAGACAGTCGCGGCAACAAAGAAGCCGTTGTCATGTCCTCGCCTTCATCTGATATCTCGTATTTCATTTGAACTTTGAGGGCAAATTCCGAGCCCTTCGACCACTAAAGCCTTTGCGTTCCCACGGTCCACTTTGGTCTCACTGCATTCTTTTTTTTTTTTTTTTTCTTTTTTTTTTGGGAGATCTCAGTATTGATCATTTGAAATGTCATCATCATTGTTAGGTCTCACTGCATTCTGACGCAATACGCCCCCGGACCCCCTCGTACGTCCACTTCCAGCCTCCCTGAACTCTCCGCTGGCTTTTTGCTCCCTCAGCGCCGCTCGGGAATCAAACGCTAACGCTGAGCAATTGGGCTTCTTTGTTCATTAGCCGTCGGCATCCGTGGGGGGGGGGGGGGTGGGGGGGTGGTCAGCTGGGTGGCCATAAAAGCAAAACAGCTCATCACAGGCCTCATTTGGCCAAGCGTCCGGCGCCCCCGGGGGGGGGGGGGGGGGCAACTCGCCGAGGTAAATAAAGCTGAGTCACCGGCAAGGTCGAAAGCGCATCGCCGGCGAGGAAGCGCAAATGCAATGCGACGCCGGCGCCGGCTTCAGGCCAAACACGGAAACACGCTCATGAGGACGCGTTTCGCGTCTGAATTATTTGATTTGCGTCAGCCAATCGGGAGCGAGAGCAACACATCAACACATTACAGTCAACCCTGGGACACGCTGGTCATTTCTTTTCATAAAGATAATTGCTAGCAAAAATCGGCTAACTCAATAAGTCAATCACAGAAATTAGTCGAGTCAAACGTTTGGCCACTTTTGCGTTGCCGGCACAGACTTTAGTTGCGGCAAAAATGTGGGACTTCCTTGGGACAAGATGAGTAAGATGATGTTTTGCGCCGATTTAAACTAGGGATGTCCACTACTACTTTTTTGTAGACCAATGCCGGTATGAGTACTTGAAGTACTCATCGTCAAAATACGTTCATCACTACTTTACAGGTGCAAATTCAGCTAAATTACGTTAGTACAGCTGGCGCTATCCACACTTCATTCACTCATTCACTCCAAAGCCTTTTTCACTGAAGCAACCCCCTTTGCTCCCAATCGTTTTACTGGATTTTACTGATTCTGCAAGTCCACAAAATATTGTGTTCTATTGCTATAAAAAACATGGAACCTACCAAAAGAGAGATTAGAGTCTCTTCTTTTATCGGAAAAAATATATAAAATTTTTGTATTTCCGGGTGAAAAGATTTGGCTGATCCCTTATACTCTGCTGCCACCTGCTGGCCGTTTTTTTGTAAAAAATAACCATTGCTTTAAGCCACCTCTTCCTTTCAGAAGCTGCATCAAAGCCTTCTGTATGCTCTTGCATTACAAAAAATAACAACATAAAAACGTATAAATACGTTTTTGGGTGTGAAAGACAAAGTATTAAAAAACGTATTAACTCGTTTTTTGGCTGTCAAGAAGTGATTATTATGTGGAATGTGAATGAAAAATTTAGAGCGTGACTGTCACGGCTAGTGTTAATATAAGCTTATATCAGCCCGACCAAAAATAAAAATTGTCATCTGCGTCGGCCCAAAGTCAGTTCTGATCGGCTTCAGCTCAGAAAAATGAACAGAAACTGAATGTTTGGATGAATATGAAATATCCGGGAAAAAAATCCATGCAAAGGATTCATCGTAAAAAGCAGAAGCGTGTTTTGGGCGCACGCGCGTTGCCTGCCGGCCGGTGACAAACGACTTCGCCGACACCTGCTCGCCTCGGCGCCGCCGCGCAGTTTGGGAGAAATTTGCTCCAATTTAAGAGGCGTAAAAAGGCGGCATGTGAGGTCGTTAATAACGCAAAAAAACGGCCGCTCCCTCCCCCCGACTGTCAGCGTGTTGTTTTTATGGCGGCGGCGGCGTAAAGGTCGTTACTCTCCGTCGAGGAGGAAAGCATTTCCTGCGCGCGTTCCTTTTATTGCGGCCGTATTTTAGCCGGCCTTTTGTTTTAGCGCTTTGTAATATTTAGTGTTGTGTGACAATTGTGCTTTCCCGCCGTTGACCCTCAGCTACAGTTAACGTGCACCCCCATGAATACGTAAGCTGCCCACTCCCTTCCCTCCCTTCCCCTCCCCTCTGGTAACCCGTGGCGACCAACGTGGGAACAGAGGTCCACTGTGCGTGGGGTCAAAGCCCCCCCCCAGGATGTCTGCATCTTCCCGATGATGTCATTAATTGTCGTAAATGGCAACAAATTGTCCTCAAGAGCGGCGGACTTTTAAAGTAGATGACAAAATGCAAGTTTGCGCATTTGACCGTCTCGCGGATTGATTTGCATTGAGCGAGCTCGCATCAGGACTGGCTGGTGACCACAAAGACCACAGCGGGGGAAGCAGGAAGCCAGTCGAACCCCCCCCCGCCTTTTACTCCCACCCACCCTCAACTACCTTTGTCCCATCCTTCATGTGCGAGCTGGTGGCGAACTCCACATGATAAAAAGAGTCCAAACACGCCTTTGATGTAAACAGACGGCCTCTATTCATTGGTCTCATCGACATTGAAACGTTTTAGGTCCTTTTTATAGCAGCTAAAATTGCTGACAAAATGTCAGGGTTTCCGCTGCGGGGTCAATAAAAGTCACTACATGTTTTGTTTTTGTTGCCTTAAATGGCAACGAGAAGCATTAAATACTATGTTGAGAAGCATTTAAAAAGAAATAAATATAAGAGTTGTTAAAAAACACAATTTAGTAATGATCAAAATGTGTGTATTTGTGGGGACTGTGACTAAATTATTACTATTATTTACTTATTACTAATTATTTACAATGAACACAACGGTCTGGAGTCCACCAGTTTGCTTCATGTTCCAAATTGCCCTGAATTTGAAAAGAAAAATGTCGTGTTCCTGTCACCAACGCCCAACATGAAACACTAATGCCACCTATGGTAGAAATCTGTGACTCTATGTTTCACACTTTTAATCAATCGTAACTGTTAACAACTACATTTGTATTTGGTAATCATGTGTGTCCACCTTTATGTTAATTAACAAGAGTATAAGTCAAGTTTATTTATAGAGCTCTTAATCACACAAGAGTCTCAAAGGGCTTCACATGTCCGCATTTGACAAAAAAATCAACGACATCCCCTGATCCAACCACAAGAGGGAAAGGACAAGGTATGAAAAACGCATGTAAAAATGAAGCTTTGGCACCATCTTGTGGCCAAGGGAGTGCATTCAACTGAAGGGAGGAGCTTTGCTTGCTTTGTAGGGAAAAAAAAGGGATTTGTTGCCATTTTGTGGCACCTATCGGCAATTCGTTCTTGTGGATTTTCTTAACACACTCACTGGCAGCCATTTTGCCTCAAGCAACCCCCTTCGCTCCCGGCTGCTTTACGGCATTTTGAATGGTTTTGGAAGGCCACGTGGAAACTACCAAAAGCAATTAGCAATTAGCGTTAGAATATAGCAAAGTTTCGTCATTATTCGCAAAGCTTTTTTCAAAATGGCCGCCGTTGATCTCTTATACTCTGCTGCCACCTGCTGGGCGTTTTTGTAATAACCACCATTGCTTGAAGCATTCTCTTCAGGTCAGAGGCCGCATCAAAGCATTCTGTATGCTCTTGCATAAAAAAAAAAGGCAATATTTAAAATAGAACGTTTTTATTCGTTTTTGGGAGCAAATGAGTTCATTAGCGGGGAAAAAAAATCTTTTGTGCATGTGCTGACATATTTGAGGAAAAAAACTGCACACGTCAACCCAAAAACTACTGCAACAATGTGGACATGGTGGTGCCGGTTGCACGTAAGGAAGAAGACAAGAGTCCAGAACCAAAATGAAGGGCGAGCGAGTCGTGCAGGGCGAGCGAGTCGGCTTCCAAAGTGGGCCAGACCGCCGCGTCCGCCTGACGGATGCCCGGCGAGAAAGAGACGCAGGGAAAATTGGGGGCTCTCACAAACTTGGCCCAGATTGTGTGATTTATTCCACTTATTTGCTATGCGGCGGCGAGAAAAGAGAGCGAGGAGCGAGTTGGCGGCGGCGGCAAACGCATTTTAGCCAAATGGATGCTACTCACTCACTCACTGGCACGTGGCAGGATGATCACATGATTCGTTAGGCAAACAAAATATGGAAATGGCGTTTAGGATTTGTGCGTGTCTTGTAGCCTTCCTGTTTGTTTCTTAATAAGTTAATGCGTCAATGTGCCCCGTTCGAACTTATTCGTGCCCCAAAACGTATAAAAATGTTCTATTTTTTATTTATTTATGCTAGAGCATAACAGAAGGCTTTGATGCAGCCTTTGACCTGAAGAGGTCGTTTAAAGCAATAGTAGTTATTACCCAAACAAAAAAAAACGGCCAGCAGGTGGCAGCAGAGTATAAGAGATCATCCATGTTGCAACAAGCTCTTTTTGACAGTTTTCAACAGATTTGTGAATTAAACATAGCTATACACGAATGCTAATTGCTGCAAAATTGAAACCGATACAAATAAATTTTTCCCTTATAAAAGAAGAGACTCTTTCTTTCAGTAGGTTCCATGTTTTTTTAGTTTTTTAAAAAAAAAAAATTAGCAATACAACCCAATAATCAGTCAAAATCCAGTAAAAGAGCCGAGAGCGAAGGGGGTTACTTCAGTGAAAATGGCTGCCAGTGGATGAGTTAATCCAAAAAAAATTAACATAACACAATTTGCAATGTCTTTAATATTTTAAAAATGGAAATTATTTTTTTTGGAATTTTTAAATGCATGCTCAGTTGGATTCAGGTCAGGGGATTGACTTGGCCATTACATAACATTCCAAGTTTTTTGCTCTGAAAAAACATTTTGACTGGTTTGGCAGTATGCTTTGGATCATTGTCCATCTGGACTGCGACGCGCCGTCCACCCATCTGTCCGTCTTTACTTTTATTCTAACACGTGAGCTTTTTGAGAGATTTTCCATTTTCGTTTTTTAAGATTGACCTACAAAAGGCGTTTTGGTTCGTCGTCGTCTTTGTGTCGTTGGGATTTTACATTTCATGTCAAAAACATGTCGTCGGCCTTAATAAATCTCCTGCGAAGCGGCGTTGGCTGTTTTTGCGTCGGCAGGAAGTCTAGACGGCGCTACAACAGATCAATACGTATTGATGAGGTTCCGAGGGACTTATTTCCGTTTGCATAGGAAGAGCGCCGATGATGAGATCTTGTCGTCGTGATAAACGAGGACTTGGAACGACTTGAGGCAAAATGTGGAGCAACTCGCTTGCATTTTTCTCGGCAACATGCGCATATTCCTGCGTGAACCCGTGAAAATGCGCCGGGTACACAGACAGTTCTCTGCACCGTTTTAAGCTCTTCCTTTCAACTATGTTACTCGGGATGGGCGAGTATTGATATCAGGTATGGTATCGGGCCAAGTGATCGGGGCTCACGGCAGCCCCGTGGCCATTTTTACAATCAGGAGCTAGAAAATTACAATTGCCATTCATTTCATGCAATTTTATGGATAAATGCTAAAATAGTTATCGTTATTTTTTTGGGATCGGTAGAGAATGTGGCACCCTGTAATGCATTCATTTCAAAAATTCACCCCAAAAAATTCAATGTGAAATTATAATAAAATACATTCTTATTATTAATAATATTTGAATGTAATATATACGTTAATTTTAGGTCCAAAATTCTACACTTTGAGAATCTAAGACTTCCACAGCAAAAATTGGAATGTTAAATGTTTCAGAGTTGATTTGAACCCGCAAAGTGCATTTTTTTTTTTGATTTAAATATAATAAATGTCAACTGTAAGACATCTCCAATAATATAATAAAGTCTTACATTATCGGTAAAAATGTTCTTACAATATCATTCAGCATTATTAGCTCAATTATTAACATTCTGGATTGTGTTAAGTGCAAATTTTATTGCATTTTCAGGTGTTACGACATTTTCAGTAAATTCGAGAAAAGAGAGTATCATCGAAAGTACTAGAGGAATCGGTTCTAGGTATCACTTTTGGGGGCGTGGGGGGTGGTGGGGTCGTTTGGGATTTTAGCAAAAGTAATCACATTTCAGGGTCAAAATGACATTTAGGTTTTTTTTGATGTCAAAGGGTCAGAAGAACCTTCCCTGCAGCTTGTAACGTCTCCGTGTTTATCGGTGGCCCCCTTCAAACCTCGTCCCATTCTCACCTCCATCCCGCTCGCTCGCTCGCCCACCTGGCTGACATTCTCCTCCCTCACTTTTAATTGCACCCCCGGGGCGGCGGCGGCGGCGGCGAGGTTGCCTGGGCTCGCCGGGCGCCATAGGGTGCTTTGGCGTGTCGCTCACGTCGCTCGTTAGAGGAGAAATACAAATTCAGAGGAAGGCCACCGTGCGTGTGCGCGTGTGCGCGTGTGGGGGAGGGGGGGGGGGGTTGCTCCCAATGTAAAATGCCACCCGGCCCGTCGGCGCGCATGCAAAAGGCCATTTGCGGCGCACATCCAGTCCGTATTGACGAACGCGTTTGTGTCCACGTCGGCATTCGATAAAAAGCCATCGCTACCTTTAATGGCTAATTGTTGCGATTGTAAATGTTCCGGCGTCCAATCGTCAGGGTGCACGCCGGGAAAACGGTCAGCGGGACGCATTCATCCTGCTTACGCGCCGGCGTGAACGCTCGTCTTATTGCTCGGCAGCCTGCGACACGCAATTTAAAGCAATTTGCCTTTTTCATTTTCATTTTTTTCCCCTCACGCAATTAGGCGGCACGCGATATGAGGCCGCCATGAGACAAAGAGGCCGCCAGGCCGAGAAAATAAAAGGGCGCTCGGTGTAAACAGCGGCCAGAAGATGATTACGCTGTCGTGTTCTATTACACACCTTCATTGTGACGAGCGCGCGTCCAACAACTCAAGACTTGTGACGTCTTTTCCCACAAAGAGCGCCCGACGTCACTTTTGCTCTCCCGGAAGGCCTTTAAAAGACCTTGAAATCGCCGATTATAATCATCACCGTTCATTTAAACGATCCAGCTGTGGCCGCTTTCTTCTTCTTAAGGGGAGATAAAAAAAAAAAAGAAGCAAAGAGAGCAAGCGGTGCGTTAAAAAAGGCTCATTTACACGCACACAAGACATTGGTTGCTTTTAAGGAGAACATTTCGCACGCTCGGTTGTCATAGCGACGCGGGCCGGATTGATCCCTTGACATAATTGGTGTGTTCACGGACCGATGGCCACGCGGTCAAACGTGGAGCAGGAAAGCACGAGAAAATTCTGCAAATATTCCATCAGTGTGAGACGGCTTTCTTCATTTAATTGCTTGCTTCCGCTTTTGTGCACAAAGTCGGAAGAGGTTAAATGCTTGTCCCAATACTTTTGTCCATCTCCACATTTTCTTCACTGTCCACTTCCTGTAGATGTCCGCATGCTTTTCCGCTTCGTCCCAATATTTTTGGCCACCTCCATATTTCTTCCACGTCTTCTAGTATGCGACCCAATACTTTTGTTTAAATTGGACATTTTCACTTCCTGTGGTGTCCCAATACTTTAGTCCATCTCCACATTGTGTCCACTTTTTGTAATGTGTGTCCTACTACTTTAGTTCAAATTTTTCACATCATGTACTTTTCGGTCTTCCTACACTTTTTGTCCAGACTCCATCTTTTCTTTACTTTTTGATTCCCGTTTCGCGTCCCCGTTTTTTTGTCCAAACTGGTTTTCATTTGGCCTCCTGTTGGTGTCCCAATACTTTTGTCTGCCTCGACACGTCCGCTTCATATGCATTCCACATTTCTTTCCCTGTTTTTGTAGTAGGCTTTCGTGTCTCAATACTTTTCAATTTGACATTTTCATTTTTCACTTCACATACTTCCGATGTCCCAAAACTTTTGTCCAAACGCCACATTTTCTTCACTGTTCACTTTGTCGATGTCCGAATGCTTTAGTCCACCTCCGTATTTCTTCCACGTCTTGCAGTAAGTGTCCTAATACTTCTGTCCAAATTAAGACATTTTCATTCTTAATTCTTTCTTTCTTTATTGTGTGAATGCTGGAAGCATTCATTTGTCATTTAACAACAATTGCAAATGTACAATTTACTTCACAAGCATTCAGCTGTCCAGCATTAATTTTCCACGCAGAAATTGTCTAGTTTCTCAAGAATTGACGAATTCTTAAGAATTTACTCATTCTTAATTTTCCTTCTTATTTGTTATACTTTTGGTGTCACAAATTTTTTGTCCAAACTTTTTTTCGGCTGATAAATGCTCTGCTGCTTCAATTTTTCTTCATCAGGGCTCAATCTTTTATTTTTTTTGGGCCTCCTGTGAGTGTCCCAAATTCTTTTGTTGAGGGTCCAGATTCGCACTTTCCATTCAATTTGTATCCGTCCCAATAATTTTGTCCAGCAGGTCTAGAATTTTGTTACGATTCAAATGAATGCATGTGTCCGAATACTTTAGCATTTTCCCCTCCACGTTGTCTTCCTGTTCATCCTCGTTTTGATTCTTGTGAGTGTCCCAATACTTTTTTTCCAGTACTTTTGCTCTGTAGCACGAAAGTGACTGAGCTTCATTTACATTTTTTTTATTTTTTATTTTTTTTAAATGCAGTCGTCGTGCTGCGAGTGTCGAGTGCGACGTTCCGAGCAGAATGTTCCTTCCAGTCTGCCTCCGTCGTGGTTTCCTCACCCTCGCACAGCACAAATGTAGCACGGCAGGCATTTTGTCGTCGCCACCGGGCGACACGCCGCTTCGTAGTATTCCTAACCGGCTGTGACATTTGGATTTATTTTTTTTTATTTGATGTGGCCAAATAAAGCTTTAGCCGACTTCTTCCCGACCCCAGTGCCTTGTCAGGAGAATTATGTGGAAAGGAGGGGGGGGGGGCACAATATGGCCTCCGGGCTTTGACAAATGTGGTCAAGGGGCGATCCTCGTTCCTCGGGTCCGCGACGGCGGCGGCGCTCCATCCAAGGCGCGGGCATTAGCTTTTCCGCAGTGACATTATGAGGAAATCCATGGAAAAGGCGGGTGCGCCGCTGCTGGGGCGGCCAGTGCAAAGCTTCACGAGCGCCCCCCCCCCCCACCTCCCCAGGGACACGCTGGTATTTTCCAGCCAGTCCGGGCCTACAGCTAATCAATAGCTCGCCGTCCCATGCGCTTCCCGCTGCCGTCAATTAAGTCAATTCATAAAGTGAAGAGTGCGCCGGAGCGGGAGGGAAAAGCAGCCCGTCACTGAGTGGATTTGGATCCTGAGTCGAACCCAGAAGGACGGGCCACCAATTGTTTTGATCCCCGCAGGCTCCAGATTTCTTCACATTTGGTTTTCTTTTGTCCACCGCGTTTCTTCCACTTCCTGTCCTTGGTGTCCCAATACTTTTGCCCAAATTCCACATTTTCTTGGCTTTCCCGTTCAGTTCTTATTCATTAATTTGTCCAAACCTTGCTTCATTTCACTGTTCACTTGGATGTCCCAACACTTTACTTGGTGTCCCAATATTTTTGTCCGTACTCCACATTTTCACTTCTGTTTTAATTCCTGACACTTTTTGTCCAGCTTCACATTTCTTCCACTTCCTGTGGTTTGTGTCCCTAAATTTTTGTCCAAACTCCCCATTTTCTTGATTTTCACCTCGGGTTCATGTCCATCACTTTGTTGATTTCACTTTTCACTTCCTGTGGATGTCCCAATACTTTTTCCTCTAATCCCACATTTTCTTGACTTCCCACTTCCCATTTCATGTCCTTTTACTTTTTCCTCACCTCCACACGTCTTCCACTTCCTGCAATTCTTGAGTCCCAATTCCACATTTTCTTTCCCCTTTTTGTCCACTGCAGATTGATCAAGTCAAGTAGGAGCGAGTAGAGTTTGGACGCTGCGTGGCCATTTAGCGGGTTTGGACGGAACGGAAGCGGAGTGGCGGTCACAGTCCGTCCCTGTCCGGGCATTATTAAAGCGCCGGCTCACTTTCACCTGCTTCCATCAGCACCTCCGTCACTGACCCGGAGCTCCTCTGCTCTCCTTCCTTCGACTTTTTTTTTTTTCCCGCAGTGGCTGCTGATCCCGGCAGAGGACACATGCAAAGTGAGCGGCTTTCAGAGCCAAGCGGAGCCGTCATGCATATCAGCTTTGGCCTGTGCAAGCAAAGCAAGTGGTGGAGGGGGGGGGGGGGGGGGGTACGGGGGGGGCATGCTATAAAGTGCAACGCAGGGAAGGGAAAAAAAAAACGAGCTTCAATTTGCCTCATAAGGGGAAACGAGGGCACGCTGGCCTGGCGGAGACAGTAATGGATGGAGCGTCCGTCCCCGCCGGACTGCTGACGCCGCTCTGACAGGACGTCCCCTTCACGCCAACCCCGAGAACTCGCCGCCGTCACAAACTCACACGTTGGGAGTCCGTCGGCAAACTTGGCAGGGAAAAGATCGGAAGGAGGCGCAGACGTCAGCGTCTTTTTGCACTTTTGAGTCTCGAACGCCGAAAGTGTCCCAACGAGGGACGGACGTTTGTGAATGTTGATTTCTCGTCAGGGTTCGTTCAAGGTCGCAACGTGTTCATGTTTCGGAAAAACGTCAAAAACATTAGGCCAACGCCTGGCAAACATTTTAGAACCATGGACGAACCCTGACCAAAGCGCGTTCTCACGACTTTCGCCAACACGTGCAAACGTTCGCCCCTCAGTGAGAACTGAATTTTTTTTTTCTTCTCACGAATCCGAATCATCTTCGCATATCATTTGTGCTGATGTCGCAACCGACGGCAGCGGTCCGAATGACGCGGGGAGTCATCAAGCTCTCCCCACTCGGTCCCGTGGCAATCCCAAAGCTTCCTCAGGCCAACCGGGAGACAGCGGCCATTTTCTCACTTGTCTTCTGTCCTTGCGATCTCAAGAAACGTCACCAGTCGCCAGTTCCGATCCAAAAGTACGTAAAAACCAGGAACAAACGGAATACGAGGATTTTGTTCTCGACTTCGAGCTTAAAGCAAGGATGCAACAATTGGATACTCGTGAAAGCTAAGATGGGAAAACCTCCCAAGATGCATTTCGTGCTGCGGGGACGTTCGAAAGTACGCAGTTGCGAGATTGGCCTTCTGAGAAAGTACATTCTTAGGAAGAGCGTACTTGGAAGGTCACAAGAGCCGACTCGGCGGCCATTTGTTGATCCAGAATGTCCTGAGTCACGTAGTGCTGGAGGAGGGAAACCTCTAAAACAGGGTTCACCAGTTCCGGTCCTTGAGGTCTGGAGTCATGCAGGTTTTAGATGTTTCCGCCTACCAACACACCTGACACTAAAGATCAGAATCGTGATTATATGAACCAGGTGTGCTAGCGGGCGGAGACATCCAAAACCTGCAGCACTACGGCAGGATCGGAGTTTGACACCTCTATTTAGGTCAGCCCTATCCAGCCTGTTTTTCATTTCTCTCTCAGCCAACACACCTGAGGATGGTTATCAGGCTTCATGCAGAGCTTGTTGATGAGCTCATCGAGAACCACCGCTTTAGGTGGTTACTATGCTTTAGGTGGTTACCATGATTTAGGTGGTTACTATGCTTTAGGTGGTTACTATGATTTAGGTGGTTACTATGCCGCCAGACAGTCTTGCCATTTTTTACAACATACACTTGATTTATCCTCCTCATCCAAAGCTTCTCATAGATTTTTTTAAGAAAAAAAAAAAAAAACAACCTTCAACCTAATGGGAAGTATGTGGCGACACAACCCCAAACACAAGTTTGAGCCATTTTGGGTTCAAGTCAGGACCCTGAAGGTCGCCCGTCGCCTGCCTGTTGTTTACAAACATTCCAAAAAGGTCTTTTCTATTTGTCCCAACTCCCACAAGTGTTGACTTTTAAGCAAGAAACACTTGCGCTGCGGTGACATCGCCAAGACCGCCCCCGCCCCCGCCCCGCCTCCGCCCCCGCCTCCGCCCGGCCCCTCCTTGGCCCGTTTTTCTCGCTCCATTTCCCGCCTTCCCTTCGGAGTCTTCGGTGGCGCTTCACCGTGCGGGTCAGGCTACTTAATTCATGTCCAGAGACGCCACTTCCACGTTTCCCAGCATGCACCACACAACCGCTGACCCCCCCCCCCCCCCCCCCCATCCCCACCTCCCCTCTGCTGGACCCGCTCATAACCTTCCTTCCAAACTGGGAATACGAAAGGAATCCTGGGGAACAAAAGACCTCGTATACACGAGCCCCTTCTCGCTTTTCCTTCCATCCGGCGCCGCTTCCGCCCGTTTGCGCGCGTTTGGCAAACATTCATTTACTTTCAGCCGCTATCTTCAAGTAATGACGTGAGCTCGACGTCGCCGCGGTCGTTCTTGCGCCCGAGATAACAGCGTGTGACGCTTTCAAACAGACGCGGACCGCCGTCGGCGAACGTCGCCCGCCGCGCCGTCAGGTGATGATTCTCGCACTCAATGCAGATCAAGAGCGGTCGCGTCCGTTATCAGCAGAGGCCCGCCCGTCCGAGCACCAGGGCGCGAAGGCGCGGGTCCCGCCGGAAGTGTTCGTCAAAGCCCCGCCAGAACTTTGAAATTCAAAACTCTACTTGTCTTTGTTCACAGTTTGTACAAAAAGGGCAACATCCAAAGATCCCAGAAACAAAAGTCCGTCCCTCACCAGCAGGGGGCGGGACTTATTTTCTGCCCTTTTCACTTGACGCACCTCACAAGGTTTTAACCAAGACGTACAACTTGACCCGAATAGTGTATTGATCTCAAATAGATTAGCATTCCCTCCAATGATATTGATAAGCTAACATTTGCTAATACATTTTGGACGCATATTTGCTGATTTCAAAACGAATCGGCGGGCTGGCCTGGAGTCGCCCGGTGGGAATTCCTCAGAAAATTCAGATGAACCACTCCGGGCCGGATGAGCGTACTTGTGTGTCCTTTTCCCAAAGATGGCAAGATACAAATTTCTGCGCGGTGTGCTTGTCGGACATCAGAATTTATTCATGTTAGCGTAAAACTAGCTTACTTAAACTTATTAATGATGTATTTCCTCACTATCTGCACTCAACTAGTTTGGTCTGAAATTCCTTTTTCTTGCTTCCAGGGACGTGTGACGGCTCACTTCCTGCTTCCAATCCAATATGACGACCGACCCGTCACTCTGACCCGAAGACCGCCGGAGACAAAGCGCCGAGGGAGGCAGGAGGGGGGGGTGCGGGCTGAGGACCCAAGGCCCGGTCGGTCTCCATGGAGACGCTGTGCGTGTTGATGGCACTGTGGGCCGCCAGCCAGCTCGGCACGGCGCCCGCAACGGCGCTGAGGCCGGCGAGGAGGACCGCGACGGGACACAAGATGTCGGCGGGCCTGACGGGACAGGACGCCAACGGGGTGCCGCTCAGGCGCTCCAAGCGGGGCTGGATGTGGAACCAGTTCTTCCTGCTGGAGGAGTACACTGGCAACGACATGCAATACGTCGGGAAGGTAACGCGCTAACTTTTCAATGTAACGTTGACATTTTTTGTCCTCTACCGCCCTCTGCTGCTGACATAAATTGACGTCAAAGTGCCTTCGGGCTTGCATTGCAATTTTATTGGTTTCTGGGTTTGGTCACGTGACATATTGAGTTACTTCCTGCGAACGCGTGACGAGATCAGTATGAACGAGTCCAACGTAAAAGACGGTAAGGATGTCCAAATGGTTGTTTCCGTCGACGGCGGCGCGTCCCGAGGGAAACATCTCCCAATCCATGTGATGGTGGCGGCGCCACGGCGGCAAGGTCAGGCCGGCGGAATAAAAAGCGCTTTTGAGCGTGCCTCTGAATGGACTCGCCTACTTTGCATTCCGCCGGCACGGATGGACTCAGGATAGACTCCGTCCAGCAAATGAGATGGGACCACGTACGTCCTCCCCGAGACGGCCGGCGAGTCAGCCGTGACTTTGAGCGCGCCTCTAAAAGGATTACATCGCCGACAACACAACCAGTCCGAAAAAGAAGAGCCAGGAAACAAAGCGCGGCTCAAAAGCAGCCGCTGCACGTCCTCTTGTAACAGCGTGTATGTATGTATATTAGGTGCACGTGAACATCAAATGATTAACATTTTGCTCCTTAATACAAATACATGTCATTTTCAGTGACAGAAATTCGACAGAATTATTCATTTGAATAATGTAAATGTAAAAAATAAAAAAGGAAATCTAACTTTCTAAAAAATATCTATAAAATTATTATTATTTTTTTTACTTTTTCCTGGAAAAACATTTTTTTAATGAATGCAAAAGTGTTGTCATTATTGAATCTCATTGTTTTTAATAAAAACAAAATTACTTAAAAAAAAAAATAATAAAAAAAAAATAATTAAAAAAAATAAAATAATTTTTTTTGGACAGTTTGTCATTAAAAATAATTGTATGAAATTATTTGTGATGGCGTATTAGGGCCAGGTATAATTTTTTTGAACTATTTCTATTAGTTTCACATTTTTTTTCCCACATTTGTTAACAAGAGTATGAAAACCTAGAAAAAAATGTATTGTATATTTAGAACAGATATAAAATGTGATTAGTCATGAGTTAACTATTGAAGTCATGCGATCAATTACAATTAAAACATTTAATCGTCTGATGCCTCAAATTTCATAATAATATTTTCTTTTTTGTTTGATTACTTAATTATTTAAACTCAAGATTAATCACAAATTTTGTATCTGTTCTAAATGTACAATCATTTTTTTCTCTCGGTTTTCATTTTTGACGTCTATAGCCGTCAATGGCAGTGAATGAGTTCATAAACGTGCAAATTTGCGAGTATTTCTCATCAGTTTCCGAGTTTTTTTTCTCGCAAATCTGCCTGTGTCAGCGTCTTGTTTTGGGGGTGGTCTGTGGGATTGGTGTGCGCGTGTGTGCGTGGGGGGGGGGGGCGCTCATCTTCCCACGTCAGCCGCCGGCGTCGCGTTCCCGCCCGTAGCTTCTCATTAGCAGGCGAGCCGCACGCGGGTTTCGCTGGGCCTTGCAGGGCCTCGCCTTCCTGTCACCGGGGGAAGAGAATGTTTGTTTCTTTCATTACGGGGCCGCTCCACCAAAGGGCACGCGTGCGCCTGCGTGCCTGCGTGCGTCACGCACACGCGCACCCGCGCACCCGCGCTTAATGGCCTGTGGTGGAGCGCCAGTGTTTGTGCTGCACTATCATATCTCATCAAGTATTTACAACCTCTGTTAGGCCCCCACTGCTCGCGGGCCGGCTGGGCCGACCTCGCCATGTTGCCTGCGTGAGCGAGCCAATCGGGCGGGTGGACGGGCTGGTGCTAAGGTTGGGGGGTTGGGGGGGAGGGGGGGTCATTTTCAGGACATGTTTGAATTTATCCAAAACTTTACTTGTCTATGTTCTATTTTTGGCGATAATGACAAAAAATAAAATTTGTTGCAAATATTTGATATAAAACTTCCCTTAACACCACTAATTTTTGTTACAAAAGTTGCCATCAGTGGGCGGAGTCTTAAATTGGATGAACACTATAGGCCGTATGCCACGGAGGAGGCGGGACTTCTGACTTCCTGGTTTTCACACCGCTTTGCTTTCGCTTCCTGTTTGCGAACATGTGGGCCGCCTCCCGCTTCTTGCGCTTTCGCCCCTTTCGCGCTTTTTTTTCCGACCACGGGTGCGAGCGTGTCGTGTGTCTGTCTCAGTGGCCAGAAGCATTTCAGAGAGTTTAGACGCCCTTTGACGCGGTTTGGGGGTGCGAGTGTTGGAACGCGGCCATCAGTGGCCGGAAACGACGGCGATGTATGGAACCCGGGTGTCGGAAGTCCGTGGCATCTCCCCCATAAGCTCGTGAGCGTTGCATGAGTGAGCGGCTGCAGCAAAAGACGTCAAATGTCGGCCCAAAACCAGCGCAGTCGGGTGGCGGAGTACCAGCTGCTTGTCTTGGCACCAAACAAACAATATGGTGCACTGTATTTGCTCCACCCCGCCGATTTTATATATATATATATATATATAATATAAATATAACATCCTCATCAGACAATAATATTGTGTGCTGGGAGGAGGGGTCAGCGGCGAGGGGGGAGCCAACGGGGGACACGGAGGGCGCTCACTTTTAATAACGCTCGTCTCCTTTGCAGCGCAAGGAGACGCGGCGAAGACGAGGATTCATGACCCCCACGAGCCCACGTGATATTAATATCATAATGAACATCATCACGCCTGCTTATTTTCGGTGACCTTGAACCCGCCGTCATCAAAGTGCTCGTTATGCGACGCCGGCCAGCAAGTGAACAGCCGAGCGAGCCGCGTCAAAGATTTAGGAAATCACACATTTTCCTCCTCTTTCTTTGTTTTAAACAAAGGATTATTTTCCTCTAATAAAAAAATGTATTACTTCTCCCACCCACCGCAAAAAATTTGTAATGTTAAGTCATTCACTGCCATTGACGGCTATAGACGTCAAAAATTCACTTGAACTATTTCTAGTTTGACATTAGAATTTTTGGGGGTATTAGAACAGATATAAAATTAACTAGTGAAGTCATGCGATCAATTACCTTTCAAAATTGTAATGGCCCAATGCCCCTAATTTTTTTTATAATTTTTCTTTAAAAAAAAAACCTTATTAAAAATTCAAAATATTTAAATTTTTCAAAGAAAAGGTTATTAAAAATGAGGGGCATCAGGCGATTAAAATTTGTAATGGTAATTAATCGCATGACTTCACTAGTTAACAAATTTTATATCGGTTGTAAATGTCCAAAAAAAAAAATCTAGGTTTTCATCCCTCTTTCCTGTTTCAAATGGAGAACATTTGCACACACAGCGATGGAACAAACAAGAGGAAGTCCACCATTTCCAAGAAAAAAAAAAAAAAATCAAGCCAATTGCACCTTCAAGTGTTCATTTTCTTTCCACCTCAGTGCGCGCGGCGCTCTCCATTTGTGAACCAAGCGACCATCTGGACACTCCAGGGCCGCCAGTCCTCCACAGGCCAGGACATGAGGCCCGCGAGGCTAACTGGCTAATTGCCCTCAGCGCCCCCCCCCTCCCCCATCCGCTCCCCCCCCCCCCCCCCAGTTCCTTTCTAGTGCCATCTTCCTGGCCGGGCACGCATCGATTGGCCGCTAACATTTGCTGCGCTCCCGGCGGATTCACTTCCCAAACAAAGATGGCTACTGGCTTACTTGCACATGTCTGATATATGATAGATGTACTGTAGAAATAGAAACACACATATACTCTAATATATATATATATATATATATATATATATATATATACACACGTATATACATATATATACGTGTATATACATATATATATATATATATATACGTGTATATACATATATATATATATATATATACGTGTATATACATATATATATATATATATACACGTATGTATATATATATATATATATATATATATATATATATATATATATATATATATATACATATATATATACACACGTGTATATATATATATATATATATATACATACACGTATATATATATATATATACATACACGTATATATATATATATATACATACACGTATATATATATATACATACACGTATATATATATATACATACACGTATATATATATATACATACACGTATATATATATATACATACACGTATATATATATATATATATATATATATACACACACACGTATATATAAATATATATATATATATATATACACGTATATACACGTATATATATATATACACGTATATAAATATATATATATATATATACACGTATATATATACATATATATATACGTATATATATATATATATATATATACATACATATATACGTATATATATATATGTATACGTATATATACATATATATACATATATATACATATATATATATATAGACGTATCTATTCATATATATATATATATATATATATATATATATATATATATATATATATATATATATATATATATATATATATACACACGTATATATAAAGTACGTGTTGGCACGCTTGTTTCAACCTGCTGCGGAAAATTAGACTCGGGTCTCAAATCATGGTAGGCTTTGAAATTTGAGTTTGAAAGCAAAGGTTTGTGACGAAGACGACGTGACGGCTCTCCGGTCTCGCCCTCAGCTGCACTCGGATTCGGACCGCGAGGACGGCAGCGTGCGCTACGTGCTGACGGGCGACGGCGCGGGCACGCTCTTCAAGATTGACGAGAATTCGGGCGACATCCACGCCACCAAACGTCTGGACCGCGAGGAGAAGGCCTACTACATGCTCCACGCCAAGGCCGTCAACCGCTTCACCAACGAGGCGCTGGAGGGCGAGTCCGACTTCATCATCAAGATCCACGACATCAACGACAACGAGCCGCGCTTCACCAAAGATCCTTACGTCGCCAGGGTGCCCGAGATGGCCGACATCGGTGAGAAAATTTAAAAAACGGATAAAAATCCCTACAAATTGGTTAGGGAGCATTCGATTACTTGTTTTAGGACTAGAGAGTCAACAATATAAAAATATTATTAAAATGAAAACAGATTTATACTTTTAACATCGTTTTTATTGAATTGCTGGTTAATGTCTTGTAAGTAATCAAAAACATTATTATAAACAATTTAACATAAATATATAACATTGAATAATTTTCTTCAATAATTAGTTTAGTAATAGTAAGCAAAATAAAAGCATATTTATGAATACC
The DNA here is from genome assembly GCF_051991255.1 of Vanacampus margaritifer. Lineage (NCBI taxonomy): Eukaryota > Metazoa > Chordata > Actinopteri > Syngnathiformes > Syngnathidae > Vanacampus > Vanacampus margaritifer. The sequence continues at coordinate 17,166,570 of NC_135451.1, read as the reverse complement.
TATTAAATAATTGGTCAATTAATTCTAATGTAATCATGAACAAACAGCAAACAAACACAAAAATTAATTATTTGATGATGAAAATTAACAATTGAACCCCTATTGAAGTTGATTAAAAAAAGGTGTCGCTTGCTCGTTTCCGTGGCAGCGAGCCAAGCTGTGATGTCAACACAAGCGCTTCATTAGCATATTAGCATGTTAGCATCTGGAGTGATGGATGGAAGCTTGCACTTTCACCAAATGAGCCAAGATGGCGGCTTCTATTTTTGGATTTGTCGCCCATTAAATGTTTCCCCTCAATTAATTTGGTGCCGTGCGTAATGAGGCGACACGGCGGCGCCGTGTGGGAGTTAGCACTTAGCTAGCAAGCATTTGGCACCTTCAGCGGCAACTTTCTTGCGTTACAACACAATCATAGAAAAAAAAACGAAAACAGTTCAGACTCAATAATGATCCAAAAAGCAGAGATTTGCGAAATATGTTTGCCGATGTGTTTTGCTGGTCAGAAAACGGTGGCGTGATTATGTGATCCTAGCGATGCGATTGTAAAACAAAATGGCTGCCGGCCGGTGAATGTGGTTTTGGTCCAACCCGGCAGGCACTCCCGTCATCCAGGTGACGGCGCTGGACGCTGACGACTCCACCTACGGGAACAGCGCCAGGGTGGTCTACAGCATCTTGGAGGGGCAGCCCTACTTCTCGGTGGACCCCGAAAGCGGTCGGTGGATTCTCACGCACGCAAATGAGTTGATGACAGAACGTTCGCGGGCGCCTTCAGTTTCTGTTTCACACGTCTCAGCAGCTTTTTTATTTATTTTTTTCTCCCTTCTTTGAATAAATGCATGACAATAAAAAGTAATTAACGATCAGAAATCTTAATTTGTGCAAACGATCCGCATAACGAGGCGCATCGATCACTCGACGACGACCCCTGAATTAAAGGAGCGCCGGCGAGGGCGCTAACGGCGTCTCGCCGACTTCATTACGCGGCGCATAAATCTCCCGGCTGAAACGTCGTTAATTCCCGGCGACTATTTTGAGGTGCGCGCTGGGATGTTTGATGCGCCGGCGAGGAAGTTCATTATTTTTTACGATGACGCTTTAAAAAGCCGCCGCCAATTACACGGCGGGGGCCGGAGCACAACAATTCACTCCATATACACCTTATTGTTATTATTATTATTGTTGTTGTCATCGTAACTATTCGGGCTGCCGGATTGGCTTGAACATAAAAATAAATCAATAAATCACACAAATCATACAGTATTCACGATTTTTTATTTTTGTTTAAAACTTAATCTTTTTTTTGTTTTGTTCTGTTTGTTACGCAAAAAAATTAAAAAATAATTTACATTACATTCTTTTTTTCAAATTTTTTTTAACTCTACACCCAATTACTGCAATCTGAATTACTATTATTATTTTTGGAATTTTTTTATTCAATGTATTAAAAACTGAAAACTAAGAAATTCACTCCACGATTAATTTTCAAAGATCATTTTTTGTTTTTTTAAATAAGTCTTGGGGAGATTATTATTATTTTATTTTTACACTGCTAAATAGTCATGTGCATTTTCCACGGGAAGCTGAAGTTAAATGGGGGAAAAAAACTAAATAGAAAAATAAAAAGCCAAAATAATGAAAAGAAATCAGCGAATATTCACAGGTTCCAAACTGCAGTTTCAAGTTGTAATATCACCATTCACCACTAGATGGCAGACATGGCTTAGCTGCACATGTATTGTGAAAAACAGAATATACTCGCACGTCTTTTGTCCGTTATCAAAAATACAATAATTATTTTTTTTAACTTTCTAGTTGAAAAAGGACTTGCGTAAATAATTGAATTTGTTTTTGGTTGCGGCAGGCGTGATCAAGACGGCACTGCCGGGTATGGACCGGGAGGTGAAGGAGAAGTACCAAGTGGTGATCCAGGCTAAGGACATGGCCGGCCAGATGGGGGGCCTCTCGGGGACCACCACGGTCAGCATCACCCTCGCCGACGTCAACGACAACCCGCCGCGCTTCACCAAAAGTGAGTCGCGAGAAAAATCACTAAAAGACTTTTGAAGGCGCTTTGATTTTATTTGACGATTTGATAGAAATTTGTTTTCTTCATTTATCAATATTTGGATAGTATTAATAATAATAATAATAATAATAATAATAATACACTCTAAAAACATTTGGGTCAAAATGAACCCAAATTGGGTCAAAAAGGGACTGACCCAACTTTTTTGAGTTATTTAACTAACCCAAAATGTTGGGTCAAATGCATAATCAACTAACCATTCCAAGTTTAAATGAATAACCCGCAAAACAACCCAACAATTGGGTTGATTTTTGTGTTATCCATTTAATTTGACCTAACATTTGGGCTAAAAAACTCAAAAGTTGGGTGGGTTCATTTTTGACCCAATTCATTTGGGTTCTTCAACTAACCCAGGGTTAGGGTTAAGTTGAGTCAAATGAATAACCCACACAACATCCAATTTTAGGGTTGTTTTGTGGGCTAACTCATTTCATTTGACCCAACCTTCCATTTTTGACCCAATTTGGGTTATTTTTGACCCAACTGTTTTTAGAGTGTAGTAATAATAATAATAATAATAATAATAATAATAATAAACCATCTCTGTCAGCAATTCCTCCCAAACGGTCCACGGAACATCAACGTTTTGTTTTTTTCCTTCAGCCCTCTACGAGTTCAAAGTGCCCGAGTCGACGGCGCTGGGTTCGCCGGTGGGCGTGATCCGCGCTGCGGACAACGACATCGGCGAGAACGCCGAGATGGACTACAGGATCATGGGCAGCGACGGGCCCGGCATGTTCGACATCGCAACCAATCGCAGCACGCAGGAGGGCGTCATCGTGCTCAGGAAGGTCAGTCCAATCATCACCCCGCCCCCCCCCCCCCGCCCCAATTATTATTATTTTTTAAATCGTAATAGTAGTAATGATGACCCCGTTTTTTTTTTGCGGAATTATTGATCAACATTGCTGAATGTAACATGTGGCTGATTGTGTCCATGTGAGCTGTCGGGCCTTTTGTTTGGCGTGTCAGAATTGGCCTCTGTTGCCATGGCGGCAATGTGGGCAGAGCGAGCGAGCGAGCGTGCGTGCGTGCGTGCGTGCATGTCCCTCGATCTCAAGCCGCTAATTAAACGAGCTCGTCAAGTGGGAATAAGTCCCATCTGGGCCTTAAAAGATGCCAAATAAAGGCAAAGCCAGGAGCGCCTGCGGTTACCTCCACCAGGGAGGGCGCTTGTGTTTACATCCGTTTGTTGGACGCATTTGGAAGAAAAAATCATCATAATAATAATGTTTCCTTTTGGGGGAAAGAGGTCAAACTAGGGTACGAAAAGAAAGGCCTGCGGGTCACGTTTGGCTCAGCGACTTCTTGAATCGGGCCAACCGAGCATTTAACTCTTTGGCTGCCAGACGTTTTCAGAAACGGGTTGTCCCCAGTGCCAGCCGATTTTAAGCATTTTGACTGCTCTTTCAAGGTCCATAGAAAATTATGTGTTTGGACTATGGAAACACACATACTACCAAATGAAAGATTGGACTCTCATCTTTAATCAGAAAAAAAAGTTTGTTTCTACCTTATTTCGTTTTTGAGTAATCAACAATAGAAAATGGTTAGTTTCACCTCTGTTTTGAAACAAACGTCTTTTAACGTCTTTGGCACTCCTCCATAGGATTTTACTAAACGTTATTTAACGTTTTTGGCAGTCAAAGAGTTAAGAGATATTTGATGCATTCATTCAGTTGTTTAAAATAAAATATTTTTATTCATTAATCTCAGTCAATGTGCAAAAAAAAAAATGTTGCTTAAATAAGCAATGTTAAATCAATTTAATTGCAATGACATTCATTTAAAATAAACCTTAAAATGAATTATAATGTTTTATTACATTAACTTAATTAATTAATTAAAATAATTTAAAAAAAAAAATTAAATATTCATTTTTTTCCTTTTTTGCTTTACTATCTTTTTTTAATTCATTAAAATGCACTTACTCATTTTATAGTTTTCACATTAAATAATTGTAAATAATAAAAATATTACTTCATAGAAACCATTTTATGTGTACATCTAACTTGTTTAACTTATTTTACTAAATAATTGGTCAGTTATTATAATTAGAATAAGCTCAAATAATACACTTTTAAATAAGAGAAAATGATTCCAGTATTCAAAATGAGTCATTTTCCATGCACAATTCAAATGATAAAAAAATATATTTTTTAAAAATATTCATTTTTTCATTGCAAAAATGTCATTATTTTGGGCAATGTATTAAATAATTGGATCATTAATAGTAGTTAATTCATTATTATCCATCAATTTGCATCATGAGAATGAATTCTTTCCTGAAGAAAACAAACCATTTGCCATATTTTATGATGTCCACATTGAAAATGTGAAATTGACCACAAAAGCAAAACCAGAGCAGTGAAGGTCAAAATGGCAACATGAGAAGACATTAACATTCGTGTCGCTAACATTAGCATCCCGGCGCGCAAATGATGGCGTGGCGCGAGGGGTCACGCGCGCGTTGGAACGGCGGCCGACGCGATTCTGATGGACTCGTCTCAAGCGCGTTTCGTTTTCCTTCACGTTTGACGTGACGCTTGCTTTCGCAGCCGCTGGATTTCGAGCGCAAGCGGCAGTTCAACCTGCGCGTTCAGGTGGAGAACGTCCACGTCAACCCTCGCTTCTTCTCCATGGGGCCCTTTCGCGACGAGGCGTCCATCAAGGTGACGGTGGAGGACGTGGACGAGCCGCCCGTCTTCGAGCGCGCAAAATACGTCATGGAGGTGCGCGAGGACGCCGCCCCCAGCACAGTCATCGGGTCCGTCAGCGCCGCCGACCCGGACGTCAAGCGCAGCCCTGTCAGGTAAAAGCTCGCAATCCACGAATGAATATGTCACAAGGTGTCAATTAATCGCATGACTTCAATAGTTAACTCATGATTAATCACAAATTTTACATCTTTCCTATACAATAAAAAAATTTTCATAATCTCGTTAAGATAAAAGTGGGGTTTTTTTTTTAACTAATAGAAATATGGCTACATTGTTTAGTCATTGAGACAATAATTTCATAATACTTCATAAAATTGAGTTAAAATGAAAAAGCTGATTTGTGTTGAGATCATTTTTCTGCCACTAGATGGCATAATAAGACATTGGTGCAAGTTGGACGGTATTCGCGATGTAAAAGGGAGCAACTTCTTCCAGGTTGGAACCTTCACCTTCCAGGTTTTCCCCGTTTCTGTAAATCCGATCTCAACACTGCCCCCACGGTTATATGGCGGTACTGCAATATTTGTTTTGTTTCCGTAAAACTTCCAGAAGACGCGCACAATAATCTCTTTGCATCATTTAAAAGTGTGACGGCCTCAAGGATAAATTCCATCCAATAATAATTCAATAACAATTCAATCAACCTGGAAGTGATTCAAATGTCAAATATTCCCAAATAAAGGAGGAGGGGCTTCAGAAGGATGGGACTTACTTGGACTTGACTTTTTCTGGAAATAGTGAAGGGTGGGGGGGAATAGGGGTTGGATGGGGAGGGGGGGTTAGGGAGGCGGGCGGGGGGGGTGTGCTCTGCACTTGGCGGTCTTCAACCCCGGCTTCTTATTTTTTATGATGCGCTGAGGGAGTTGCCTCTCAAGGTTGAAGTTCTGCCACTTTATTGCAGGTGTCAAATATGATATGATTCTCTTTTATCGGCCATCATCAGCAGGCTAGCTGGCCCGTGGCATTTAAAGGGGTGGCGGTGGAGGGCGCGGGGGGTGGGGGGGGGGGGGTTGTCAGTGGGGGCTGCAACACCCAGAGGGGGGAGGTAGAAGCTGGAGGAAGAAGGCAGGGGAAATGGGAAAAAAAAAGGGGTGGGGGGGGGGCTTATCTGTAGCATGAGGATAACAAAGCGGCGCTCGTTTATATATATATTAGATCAGAATTGCGACTAATAGGCTAAATGAAAAGAATGAATCATTTGGTGCCTTTACTTAACTGTAATTTGAACTTTTGTGCAAGGCATGTTTTTCTTCCTTAAATTTAAAAGATTGAAATAAGTGGACTGCATAACCTGTGTGTGTGTGTGTGTGTGTGTGTGTGTGCGTGTTTGTGTGTGTGTGTGTGTGCGCGCGCACACCCGCGCGGTAATCGAAGCGTCCTGTTTTGAATTTGCAAGCATTTAAGCGGCGGTGGCAGCAAAGTGTTGATGAAGTCTTTTGCGTGGCTCCACTTGGACTTGTAAAAAGCAATTTGCGGCCCGCTCAGCAAACATGGCCTCTCCTTTTCAACGATGACTCCACGCAAACAAAGTCTCTTGGGGACTTTTTTTTTTTTTGTGAATCACATTGAAAAAGCAAATGGAATATGGAAAAAAGGAGACTTTTTTTTTTTTTTTTAACAAAACGAGTTTGTACGTCCACCTCACAGATCTAAGGTTCAGGGTTTGAATCTCTGGCGAGAAGACCCTCGACCCCGATGACGACAAGCGCTCAATCGTCTCGGTTATTTTTAAAAGACATTTTGCGTCCGCAGGTACTCCATCGACCGACGCACCGACATGGACCGCGTGTTCGACGTGCACGCCGTCAACGGCTCCGTGTTCCTCCTGCGAGAACTGGACCGCGAGGAGAACGCCTGGCACAACATCTCGGTGGTCGCCTCAGAGTTCAGTGAGTCAACGTGGGCATTCGCCAGGTCTCATTTTACGAGATCGAGTACTCGTGGAGGCTGCCAATACCAGCAATCAATACTTAAGGCAAAAAAAATATATAATTTGACATCAAGTAAGTTCTGCTCAGTAAAAAAAAAAATATATATATATATATATATATAAAAAAAAATATATATATATATATATATATATATATATATAAAAATATATATATAAATATATAAATATATATATAAATATATAAATAAATATATATATATAATATATATATATATATATAAATATATAAATATATATATATATATATATATATATATATATATAAAATGTTATGATAATAAAATAAATGGAAATAAAAACAGCAAAAAATATAACATGAATAAATACATAAAAGTAAAAATAAATACAAAAATAAAAAACAAGATTAAAAAAATAAGTACATAAAAATAAATGTCGACATAAATACAAAAAATAAATATTTACATTTAAACATTTTTAAATGTAACATTTTAAACATTTATTTTTATATTTTTGAATCTGATTTTTTATTTTTGTATTTAGTTTTACTTTTATTTATTTATTCATGCTATATTTGTTTTTATTTCCATTTTATTTGTATTACATTTTTGAAATATATTTTTTATATCCATTTTTATTTTCGTTTATTTAGTCATTAGTATATTTTTTATTTTGACAGTTTTGGTCATACCGTGGCCGTTTGGCAATCAGGGAATCATCATCTGAAAAGTATTTGCTAATTATTATTTTTTGTACCTGTACAATGAAATTTGATATATCCAAAGTATTAGAGGCGACCTGACCCCGGATCAGCAGAAGTAAACGGATGCATGGATACTGATATTAGTATGGAAAAAAAAAAAAAAGTGGTATCAAATATCCCTAATTAGAATAAGATATAAACGGCCATCACTGGTTACCGTAGCAACGTCCTCCAATCAAGCGCTAATGAAATTGTTTGTGTGTGCGTGTGTGCGCATTTCCCAGACAACCTTCACCAGATGAGCCGCGTGTCCGTCTACATCAGAGTGCTGGACGTCAACGACAACGCGCCCGCCTTCGCCACCAACTACGAGACGTTCGTGTGCGAGAACGCCAAAGCTAATCAGGTGGGCGTGTGCGCCACCCTCGCCGTCGTCGTGGTTACGCATACACTGACATACATTGAAATCACAGAGTGACGGTGTAGCGCCAAAGCGTTAGCATGAGGTGGAAGTAAAAACAAGTGGACCCAAAGTTGACCCTTGAGGAACACCTCGAGGCTTTTATCTTTATATACTCAACAAAAATATGAACGCAACACTTTTGTTTTTGCTCCCATTTTTTTTTATGAGATGAACTCAAAGATGTCAAACTTCTTCCACATACAAAAAAATCATTATTTATTTTATGTATTTATTTTTATTAAACCTGGATTTAACAATTAATGAGCGTCCCTGTATTTTACAATTTTTTTGTGGAGAATTTCACAAGATACTTCATGTTAAAGATGAACTGAACTAAACTGCCATTAATGTCTTAGAAATGCAATTATGCCATCTAGTGGCAGAGAAGTGACCTCCAACACAAAACAATATCACTCATGTTTTACAATACATCTTTTTAATTTTAACTCAATTTTACGAATTAGGAAATTACTGCATGACTATAAGACCCCCCCCCCCCACACACACACACACAAAAAAATCTTGTATTGTACATTTAGAACAGATATAATATATAAATAATATAAATTGAAGTTATGCGATTAACTAGGATTAAAAATGTGAATAGCCTGACACCCCTTGTTTATACTTTTGTTGAGTATATTTTGCGCTTGCCGTCTTCGTGGGTCTTACTCTTGTTTTGGTCTTCGTCTTCTTAGCCGTGTTGTTTGTGGTTGCAGAGAATCCAGACGGTGAGCGCCACAGATCCGGACGAGCCAGTGGGAGGACATCGTTTCTTCTTCAGTCTGGCCCCGGAGGCCAGCGGCAAGGCCAACTTCTCCGTCCGCGACAATAAAGGTAGGCCGCCCTCCATCTTGCTTCTCGTCTCCCGAAAGCGAGCCGGCGGCGACGGACGCCTCCCCGTCTTTTGCAGACAACACGGCGTGGATCGTGACGCGCAGGAACGGCTACAGCAACCTGCTGAAGAGCGTCCACCAGGTGGCGGTGGTGATCTCGGACGGCGGCAACCCCGTGCGGAGCAGCACCAGCACGCTGACCGTGCGCGTGTGCACGTGCGACCGCGAGGGCAACATGAAGCTGTGCAACGCCGAGGCGCTGACGGCCAGGGCCGGGCTCAGCACCGGCGCGCTGGTGGCCATCTTGCTTTGTGTCATGATCCTGCTCAGTGAGTATTCGGCAAACTCCGCTTTGTAAAATAGTATCGAGAAAAAAATAATGAAACCTCAGTAACTGTCGATTTGGGATGGACCGATATTGTGCATTTGGACGAATATCGGTATTGAATATCAGCCTCGGCCTCCTTGACTACTAATCATCAGCATCGGTATCGGCCCTGAAAAAAACATATGGGGTCTTTCTCGATTGAAAATCAGCTATATGTTACGGAAGAGGTGAGGTCGAGTACTTTATGTCTTGTCTGCTGGTCTGGATTAGTAAAATAAATTAAAAAAAAGCAAAACATGCTAAATATTGATATTGTGTGCAGTAGCCGGGCAGAAGCAAGAAGTTCCGTGTTTGAGTTGCACAAATCTATAATGCATCCCCGCCTTTCCCCGCCCGCCCGTCGCACTCCCGCCACTGTTCGCCGTACAAAGTCCGAAAACATCAGTGAACGCTCGCCCCCTCGGGACCGGGAGCCGCTCTGACTTTGTTGTGTTGCGCCCGCAGTGATCGTGGTTCTGTTCGCCGCTTTGAGGAGGCAACGCAAGAAGGAGCCTCTGATCATCTCCAAGGAGGACGTGCGGGACAACGTGGTCAGCTACAACGACGAGGGCGGCGGCGAGGAGGACACGCAGGCCTTCGACATCGGCACGCTGCGCAACCCCGAGGCCGTCGAGGACGGCAAGCAGAGGCGGGACATCGTGCCCGAGGCCTACTACCCGCCGGCCCGCCGGCCCGCGCCCCCCGCGGCCAGGGACAACAACGGGGACGTGCGGGACTTCATCAACCAGAAGATCCAGGACAACGACGTGGACCCCACGGCGCCGCCTTACGACTCGTTGGCCACGTACGCCTACGAGGGCAGCGGCTCGGTGGCCGAGTCGCTCAGCTCGCTGGAGTCGGCCACCACCGAGGGCGAGCAGGACTACAACTACCTGAGCGAGTGGGGGCCGCGCTTTAAGAAACTGGCCGACATGTACGGGGCCGACGACAGCGACAGGGATTCCTAACGACGTCTCGCCGCGTGCGGGACGGCGGGACTTGCGCACGAACCCTTTTGAGACGACGTAGGCCTCGTGTGTCCCGTCCAGTGTTAGGGCAGGGGTGTCCAAACTGAAGACCGGGGGCCCCTTGCCAACAGTCGGCCATTTTGTAGTTGAAAAAAATACCGCCCCCTCTCAAAAATAAAAAAAAATGACGGCTCACAGCGCTATTTCCAAAGCGAAAAATAACACCATTTTGATAGAGCAAGGGCATCTGAACTTTGACCCTTGGGCCATTTGCTGCCCGCAGTCCACTTATTAATTGCAATTCAAGCGAAAAGGGGGCGGGGCAATCAGCCTGAACAGTGTGGGTGTCGAAAAAGGACGAGTTACAACTAGACTAGACGCAGAAGTGATCGGCTGGATCGGATCGGCAGACATTTTGCATTTATGCAAACTTGGTGATCAGTTGCAATGTCATAATTTGCCGATTGATCAATGAGATCATTGATCGAATCTGCAAAATAAAACATTTTTAATCATTTTAGTTTTTAACAAGAAGAGTGGTCCCGAAATGTATCCATTTTTCCGTACGTGGCCCCCGGAAGACGACGTTTGGACACCCCAGTGTTAGGATATCGGGCGTAGGCCACGCCCACGTCTATCTACCGATGTTTTTCTTGGTTTTGGCGACGGACGCCGAGCGGTGGTGTACTTGTCAGTGTTTCTGCCACAAACTCCAGCTGCATATATTGTGATCTTCTGCTTGTGTACGTTACATGATACAATACACTGTACAGCCACTTCCTTCATCTTCGTCATCTCACAGCGCCCCCTAGCCTTGGGGAGGTGCGGTTGTCACGCTTAGCGGGCGAGCGAAGCCGGCAAATGTTTCCTCCTCGATGGTGATGTCACTGAATATGAAATCCGAGCTGGTCTCTTTTCGGAAACTCGAGCAGGAAAATTTACTTTTTTTTGCGTCCGTGTTGGATGGAGGCAACTGGACTCTTGTTGGTTCTCCAAAAAGCTTCAACTAGGGGTGTCGGCCCATTCAAATGTTTAGTCGGAATTAATTGCGTGACTTCAATAGATAACTCACGATTAATCACAAATTTTATATCTGTTTTAAATGTACAATAAAATGTCCAAATAACATATTTTCTAAGTTGACACCATGTGCAGTTTAACTTGGTCTCATCAGACCACAGGACACGGCTCCAGTAATCCAAGTCCTTCGGTGTGAACGAACCAAGAAGTCGCCTCCATCCAACTTTTACGGCTTGGACGACTGCGAATCTCCACAGACGTGTTGCTCGTGTGGATTCCATCGGATCTTTCTCGAAAACCGTCCACGAGGGTCCGACGAAGGCGACTGACGATGGCGCTTGTAGATGTTTTGTTTTTTTGTGGTGGTAAAGACACCAGACGGACTTGATGGAACGGCTCACTCACTTTTTTCACAAAAGCGGGATTTTAACATTTGGTGTCGACAGCTAACGACGAACTCAAAAAGCATCCTTGGCTCTACAGCAGCAAATAAAAAAATTAAAAAAAAGGGGACAGCCTTAAAGAGACGTTCGGATCCAGCCAGATGACGGAAGAACCAAACAAACACGTGCGTTCCGACACGAAAGTCATGGTTTTTGACGTGGAGTGTTGAGCACGTGCTGGTTTTGGTTTTCTCCCGGCTCCTCCCCCCCCCGACCCCGACGCAAACGTGGTGGCGCCATCCAGTAGACGTGTGCTTGTCGATGTGTAGACGCCGTTGGGCCGTTGGTGACAAACGTGGTGGAGTCTCTGTGAGCGTAGAAAAACGGTGTCGGGAGGGCTCGCCGTAGCCTGGCGGGCCCGCGCCGCCATTCTGCTTTGTACAACGTGACATTTTGTACTGGATATTTATATGACACCATTAAATCTCTTCAAAAGATGAGCTTCCTCTGCTTTAACGCTCTTTAACAACTCTTGAAACTATTTCATTATTTAAAGAAGTGATTCTCAACCCTGTGAATTTTTTTTTTTTTTTTTTTTTAGCTAAGAACCCCCTAACCAGCTCAAAGCATTTCTGATTGGGAAAAAAAAAAAGAAAAAAAATTTAAAACCAAGTGCTGTGCCATCATTGTCTCATTTATTCAACTTTGGAACTCTATTTGTATTTATGTGGTCTCTTGAACTATTTGGAAAAAAATATATAGAAGTAAAATAAATGAATACATAAAGATTTCTGCACATACAAATTATTATCAACATAAAGTGTCATCTTTTGGGATCAAAGTAAAGCTTTGTTCTCAAAATGAAATAACCGAGTTTTAAATAAAGTTTTCCAGTGATTGACAGATGATTCAAGGCGGCAGATGACTAGTTGGGTCGAACCATTCTGTTATGGGGGAGTTGCGGTTTTGAGGACATTGAAATTGAATAGCCTACCGAGTATGAAATGATATAATTCTGAAATATTTACATATATTACATATTTTAAATTATATTTTAAAATCTCGCGTACGTCAATTTCAGAACCACTGATTTAAACCTTACTCTTATGTTGTGGATCCATTGTAAAAATGACAAAAAAAAAAAAAAAATAATCATGTAAAATACAGTATAATATTGGTTGATACATAAAATGGAGAGAATTTTTTAAAATATATTTTGTTCCAATCGGATTTGAGATGAAGAAAAAGAAAGAAAAACAACGTGATTTGGACGATTAGTGGGATGAGCGTCAGCTGTAAGACAGATGGCGACGGCGTATTAAACGCTAGGTGGCGGCCATATTTAATTACCGACATGATTTGCAGACAACTTGTTTCTAATTTCATTTATTTCCGTTCAAACTTAAAAAAGGTGTTTTTGTGCGTTGGGGGGACGCTCGCTCCTGCTGTGTCGATTCAGGCAAAGAGGACCAACCTGCCGTCCGTCTGGATTTTCTGGTCAACGCGACATCATCAGCAACCGCCGCCGCCGCCGTCTCACTTCCTGCCGCCGTCGGGATCGTCGCCGTCCTTCTCCTGGCGCTCGCGCTCGCGTCTCATCTCCTTCAGCTCTTGCCGGTACTTGCGCTCGATGAAGCGCTTCTGATGGGCCATCTGCGGGAAATTATCTGCGGGGCGAGAGAGAGAGAGAGAGAGAGAAGAAAAGAGATGAGGCTGAGCGCGAGGAAGGTGCGGCGGCGGCGAGTCGCCGTTTAGCGGCGCTCCCACTTCGGTCCAGTGAGCGAAAAGATTGGAGGCGGTGCGCCCGCCACGTTGTTCTTTGGTTATTAATGACGGCGTGAAATGAGACGAGCTTGTTTGGTGTCAGACATCATTAATTAACAGAGGAAGACTTCTTCATTAGGTGCGGCGTGTCGTCATCGCAGCTGCTCGTCCGCTACCTGGGCCTTCGTTCGCACCAGGAATGAAAAGATGCGGCCATCTTGCGCCGGATCCCTCACAAACTTTGGAAATGACGCCACTTGAATTATTTGTTGCAGAGAAATATATTTGCAATATTTGACCAGATTAAAATGCACAAAACTCCAAATTCAACAAGGAAACGCTGAGCTGAACGCTAATTGCAGCATCCATTCGTCTGTGAGGTCTGTTTGTTTCCCCCCCCGCCATCGGCGCTTATTGGTTTCGTCCTGGCTAAACAACGCCTGATTGGTCCGCTCGAGAAAAGATCGCATCAGCGGGAGCGGTAAAAGTTGTATTCTCCGGAGTTTGTCAACTCACAAATACCGCGAGAACCTTTGATTTTTATGTATTTGTTCGGAATTTTCCGATTTTTTTTTTTTTTTACGTTTTACTAAATATTTGTTTTCTGCCATAAAAAAAAAATCTGAAACACGAGGGGAAAAAATATTCAGAAAAACAGGAGGGGAAATTTTTTTTATAATTTTTTTCCTCTTTTTTAAAATAATTAATCTGATTCATTTTCATGAAAGTGTATTACAAAAGCCCCCCCCCCCTTTACTGTTTATTAACTACTGATTAGTGTTTATTTTATACTTTGTATAGTAATAAAAAATGTTACCGTAACTATGTTACCGGTTCTGTCATTTTTTCCAAAGTAAAAACAGATGTTTTTATTTAATTTTTTATACAATTACTCGTTTATTAAAATAATTGTCGATTAATTTGATAATTAATTAATTAATGGATTAATTTTGACACTTCTAAAGACATTTTGGTCTGCGATTGGCTGTCGACCAGTCCAGGATGAAGCCGACAGTCTTCCGCTCGTTCTACAAAATGTTTTCAGACATTTTGGACAGCTCGCACTTGAAGCAAACGGACCCAATTTTCCATCTGAAGCGAGTGGTGAACACATGAATGTGCACTTTGTGAGTGTTAAAAGGTGAGCTTTTCTTTTCTTCTTTGGGCTGACTGACAAAAACTCAAGTGGGTTGAAAAGACGCTGGGCAGTTTGTAATTTGCACTCTGACCCGCACGCACTCAACGCTCAACAAGGCTGGCCGACGTCTCGTACGGACGGACGCCTCTCAACAGGTTGCCTGACAAAACAAAACGCCGGCGCTGACAAATGCGCAAAGCAGCACTTGTTGTCTTAAGAGGCACTTGCGTTATTTCAAACACGCACACACAGGCCGACATGTTGAGCAATCGCAGCTGTCCGTCACTCGGAGGACACCAACGTCGTCTGCATGCTGATCAACTGGCGCAGTCACACGACAAGTCACATTCGTCATTCTTATCCATGTTTTGGAATTGTCATTATAGTTAGTTTGGATTTTGTTTTTTAAGATTTCATTCCTTTTCAGGGTGCCTCTGTTAGTTTTTTCCATTATAGGCTAAAATCCCCCAAAAAACATACTTTAAAAAATGTTTACTTTTAGTATTAGTTTTCATTTGAGTTGTTGCATCTTTTTTAAATTTTAAAATAACAAATGTAATAAATGTTTCATCCAAAAGGAACTTGCATAATTATAGTGTTTCACTTTTTTTTTTTTTTATTGGTCTAAATATTTTTTAAATGCTTAAATATGTTCTTGTTTTGTACCAAAACAAAAATAATTATTTGAATATTATATATATATAAAAAAAAACATTTATTAATTTTTTTTAATTTATTTGTTTTTTAAAAAAAAGGAGAGCAATGATGATGTCAAATCGAATGAACAATACTGAGCTCTCCTGGGAAAAAAAAAAAAGAATTATTTGAATAATCGTGATTTCATTTATTGCCAAAATAATCGTGCTTATTGTTTTTTCCATAATCAAGCAGCCCTACGTGAAACCTTTTCAAACGTCGTTATTCCGGTTAAATAAATCTACATAAAATCACATTTAAAATCAACCCCAAAAGGCTCATGCATTTGAAAACGAATGATATTTTCACACAAATTATTTTTAGTTACTTTCGTAAATGTCGTTTTCGTTCTTTCAAAAAGCCTTTTTGTTTTAATTTTATTTCGTTAACGGAATTTTGTTTTCAATTTAGTTGCTATGTACTTCATGGAAAAGTGTGGACAATTTTGTGCACAAAATTCAAGGAATTGCTTGCGATGAAGTGTGAGGTCCAAAATGACGAAACTCGTTGGGCTTGCAACAACATCCGACATGAGAGCGGTCAATTGAAACGCGGGTGGGCAAGAAGCTCGCTTAAGCCCGACGGCGCCGCGTGCTCGGCTTCAAACGACAAAAGCTCCATCTTTCAGCCGCAAGTCGGTCAACGCACGCCAAACGCACGCCAAACGCACGCCAAACGGCCATGAAGGGATTTGCTTCCTCGGCAAAGGGCAAACAACAAAAAAAAAAAAACGATCCTTCACGCTGGCTTTTGCTCGCTCGCGTTACATCAGACGCTTTTATCTGCAGATTAGGAGATTTGCAGGGAATGAAGCTGCCTTCGAGCTCACATTGAGACGACGCCCCTTTTTCAGCCGCCACCGCATTGTCAGGAGGAGCGAGGGCGAGCCGTAAATGAATGCCGCTGACGCCTCCGGTGTGTTTTTGGCGCAGTCGGAGCCCAAAGCCTGCGTTGGCGCCCGAGGGGCCGGCACGCCAACGCCGAGCTCGTTACCACAATCTCGCCACTCGTTGCTTATTTCATCACACGTGTCATATTGTGACGCTCTTCAACGACATTTGCCAACAACTACTCGAGGCATGAGCTGATTACCGGTTGGACCGTTTTAAAAATACTTTTAAAAAGTCACGTCTAAGCAGGCACAATAGGATTGGCTGCTTGCAGAGTTGAGCAACATTTTTGAATATTGAATATTTAACTTGAACCCAAAAACATAAATATACGTTTTTTTATATATATCTTCTTTTATTTTTTTACACTAGAGCATACAGAAGGCTTTGATACAGCTTCTGACATAAAGAGGTTAATTAAAGCAATGGTAATCATTACCAAAAACGGCCATTAGGTGGCAGCAGAGTATAAGAGATCAACCAGGGCCATGTTGCAACAAGCTTTTTGTCGGTCATTAATCGCGCACAAAAAAAAATTGTGACATTAAAGGAACTTTAAATCAGGGATGTGATTTGACCAAAGTGAAATTATCTGAAAATTTAGCCGGGGGTCTGGGGGCCGCTGGTGGGGGGACAAGGGGGACGTAGCCCCCCGGAGCTCATGGGTTTTCCGTGTTTTGAAGTACTTTCAATGCACTCACATGACAAAGAAATAGACAAAACAACAGCATAAATTTTCAATGTATATTGAACTATCCCATATAAAATGGCAGTTTTAGTCAACTCAAAATCAGTCACATTCAAAAACATTGGACTGCCTTTGCTTTTAAAAACTATCACTGAGAATATCATCATATCTAACTAATGTGATTACTAAGTTAACACATAAATAATGTTGAAGAGTTCAAATTTCATGAACAAATAATTGTATCATGACCAAATGAAAAGTAACTCATATTAGAGCATACCACAAATGTCTTTGTTATAGCAGAAGATGTTATCTGTCGGAGTCATGTGCATACACAATCAACTCCAAAAAAATAAAAAAATAATCAGATTTTTTTTTTTTTTTGGGGGGAGATAAAAAAAAGCGGAATTCCGCGAATTAGCGGAAAAATCACATCCCTGTTAAATTAACTCAAAATGAATGCAGTCAATTTGACACCCTTCATTTCCAAAAAGGTCATTTTTGAGCTGTAACTTAAATACAGCTATTTTTGCTCACGGTTCTCATAATAATATTAATATCATAATCCATAATGGGCCCATTCCTACGCCATTCTTTGTCTGGCTCTTTTTTCTACGACTCCATTCCTCACCTAGCTCACGGCTCTTTGCCTACCCGGCCAAACTTTGCCCACCTGACTGCCTTTGGCCTCCATTTGCTTGCACTCATGTTGCCGTCGGTTTGCAACCTGCTTAACATTTAATTCCGCCCTGACGTGTTCAGGCAGCACACGTCAAAACGCGGCCCGTCAAAGTGCCAGATGTGGATCAGCGGCACCACACTAGTGGACCGGCCCAACACACACACACACACACACACAGAAACACGCAAAAGGCCGGTTTAATGAGCCCGCAGCTGTCGGACTCAGGCCGACCTCTTCTTCATCCTCGAATTTGACCTCCGACGCGGCTGCAGTCACACACATCCTGTCAGCCTGCAGAAAAGTGGAGTCGGGCTCGCACGGCTTCAATAAAACATGGAGACGAATCCTGACACAGCGAGCAGGTATGTTTGGGTCGATCGGCCGTGCAAGGCGAGGTCGACGTCGGCGCAAGACCAGCCCGACGCAAGCGGACCATCAATGGCGCCAGAACTCGTGTCCTTGATTAGGGACGCTGTGGTGACAAACGACGCCGAGGCCTCCAACGTCAGGAGGACTTGATGAGCCAGGATGGGAAATGTCACATGCACACACGAGCGTCAGCGCACATGCTAGGATGGCAAACGACTATTCAGGAAGTCAACATATTCGAGAAAACAAGCAGCCGCCTTAACGCTGTGAATAAAAATGCGCCTTCTGCAGGTATCATCAAATTCAATTGAATGCTTTTTAATGCTGTTGGCCAGAATTGGTTCCCAAATACAAATTGATAGTCATTTTATAGTAAGTCATTCATGAACTTACAGCTAGCAGTTGCAGTTGAACACTATGAAGTCATAGATTTGTATTGAGATCATTTTTCTGCCACTAGGTGGCATTAGTGTTTTATGTTGGATGTTGGCAACTAGGAACACTACATTTTCTTTTCAGTTTCAGAGCAATTGTTATTTGGAAAATGAAGAAACTCGTGGACATCAGGGCATTTTGGTCATTGTAAATTATAACTAGTCGCCAGAGCCAGAATTATTTTTCTTATCATATTGTGCTTAATTGTCTTATAGTGACTCCTTCACACATTGTATGTAAAATAAAGTATGAACAACAATTGTGCGTACATTTGTAATGCCTCGTTAATGAAGTTAAGGCCTTCATTTTAGCACCGTCCATTTAATGACTTTTAATGCTTTTTAATGAACCGGCAAAACCCTAAAATCTAAAAAAAATGCCATTCTTGGACGGAGGCTGATATTGTTAAGAGATATGTGCACTAATATGGGTTGTGTTATTCCAGCATTATGTAAGTACGTGCACGACGTGCAGTCCAAATATGTGCATTCATATCTTTCAATGATGCAAATACGTCCTCCAGAAATATGCAGACGATAATGTTGCGGCGTAAACATGCTAGCAATAGTCCACTAATGTAGGTAGACACACTATGTGCACTTAAAAATGATCAGCACGACTAAAATTGGAATGTCAACAAGCACATTCATAGCTTTCAATCATGTAAATGGAGCCACGAAAACTGCAGCAAAATTATTTGTAAGCATGTTAGCATTGCGTGCACTTATATTGAATTAATAAGACAATATAGTCAACGAAGAGCACTGACATTGTCATGTAGTGTTTGCATGTAAACGTGTTATCACTCAATGACTTCATAATGTCAAGCGCGTATTTGTGTATTAACGCTAGGAAGGCGCGATTGCGCAAACAGCTGCAGACGGGAAATCCGAAGAGCCTCCGTCAAAGGTGGCTTGAGGCCTCATTTAACAAGACAAATCCAATCAAAGCTTGACCTCCGTTTGCGCCGCGCGCTCACCTGCGGCTCGTTACGCACTCGCCACATTCATAATTCACGACGAACAAACAAAGATGAAACAGATGACATCATACGTTCATGTTTGCTTCCATCACGTGCTGCGCTCCATTAGGCACCGGGATGGATTGCGCACGTGCGCAGATATTTTTAAAGAGCTGCGATTTGTTGGCTCTGAAGCCCAATCAGCCAATCGGCACACATAATCTGCTGCCACCTGCTTGTCGTTTGTTTGTAGTAACTAGACTTGGCTGCATCAAAGCCTTCTGTATGCTCTAGCATAAAAAACAAAACAAAAAAACGTATAAATGTGTTTTTGGGACCATGGCAATATTTCAAATAGAACGTTTTTAGACGTTTTTGGGAGCAAATGAATTAGGAGTTATTTTGTCAAGCTTCAAATTTTGTGGCAAAGTTTCTAGTTCTCTGGTAAGCTTCCAAGTACTGTGCTGAAGTTCCTCGTTATGTCCTAATTATTTAACCAGTATATTTCTTAGTACTGTCGTAAAGTTCCAATTTCCTACAAGAACTTTTTGGTTTAAAATGTTGCAAATGAGCCCGCTTTCTGATTTGATGTGAAAAAAGACAAGAAAGAGATCAGGTCTTTTAAATGACACAAGACAAAAAGGTGAAATTGGAATGTTGTAAATTGACCCAAGAAATACTATTTTGTATTTCCTAAGAGGAAAATGTACGAAACAGCGAAGGACGCGATTTTCTTTGAGATGGGAAAAAAAAAAGGAGCGAGGGGGAGAAGAGACTTTGTGAAGAGGACCAAAAGAAGATTTCTGATCCTCGAGGCCCCCTGAGGGCTCGCCTTCAAACGCAAACATACAAAGTGTGCACGGCCCGCCGACACAAGCACGACAACAACAACAACAAGGAAGAACATGCTGATGATGATGTGTGTGCGTGTGTTTGCTGGATTTTAAAAACCAGAGTAAGACCCCTGAAGTAAAACCTTTTCCAAGCCGAATGTTTGCTCATATAAAAGCAATCGGGTGAACTTGATTAAACAAAACTTTGTTTTATGATCTGCGCATGTGCATTAAATATTTTTTTTTTTCAAAATTGCATGCCAGTTTCTATCTTGTCTTGAAGCTCCGCCCACTTAAGGCACACAGTTGCAGAGCATTGTTGCTGCAAATTTTTCAAAACCGAGACTGTGAAAATGTGTGTTTTTGTCAGCGAGGTACCACAGGACTATTTTTGGACCGACAGAGCCGCCCCATGAAAGTTTTCTTGCGTGCGTGCGTGTAAACAAAACAACTCACATTTGTCAAGCGCGTCCATGGCAGCTCCCATTTCCGCCTGCTGGATGCTACGGGAAAAAGGAGACGCAAGCAGAGGTAAGGTCTTTAGCATATTTGGCCTGAAAGAAATCTTACGGCAGGCAGGTGCGTCTTATTGGTTTGGAACAATGGCAGCAAGCAGCAGCGGCGGCGCCACAATCAAGCGGCTTACGGGTCGCGCGCGCGCACATTTTGCTGCCGGGAGGCTTAAGGCAGAAAGATCCAAAGTTATCAGCACGCCAGCTCACGTCGGGGATTTGCTTAAGAATCTTTGGTGGATTCATAAAAGCCTCATTTGAAACCCTAACCTTGACTTGAAACCCTACTAACCCAGATTTGATACCCTAATTTGACAGAAAGACTGATCCCGTCCTCATTTGACATCATACCACTTGTTTAAAACCTTAACCCTGCCTTGAAACGCTCATTTGAAACCCCACATTGAGTTGAAACCCTTATTAAACAAAACAAATCCTGTCTTAAAAACTTCATTTGAAAGCCTAACCTTTGAAACCTCAACCCAGACATGAAAACCCAACCGCGGCGGCTATTTTGTCTTGACCCATCGCAAATGGCGTCTCGAAACTAATTGTTGACAACCTTATTCTTGCCTGGAATTTTCTGCATTTACGGCGGATCGGCGCTCTCACCTGATGGGAAGAAGCGGAGCGTCGCCGCCAGCGCTCGCCATCTGCCCGCCGCTCCCATTTCTCCATAACGCAATTTACGTCAAATCAATAATGAATCGATTTATTTTCATTGTGCATAATGCGTCTCCCGATAGGAAGGAGCCGACAAGAGCTTCATTGCTGTAATAAACGCCGTCGATGAAGCGCCGCCGTTAGTCTGCGGCCCATTAACAAGACGACGGCTTCGGCCCCCGAGGCGCCGCAGGAGGACAAAGTCGTGCGTGCCTGTCAGAACTTCACCTTCGACCTTGGATTACGCAATTCGCAAGTCAAGAGACGCAATCGGGCTTTCGTCAAAACATGTTCCCTCTTTCGACATCAAAGTGGTGATCCGATCCATAAAGACAGCCAAGGTTAGGATTTCAAAACAGGGTTTCAAATGAAGATAATGATTCAAAATGGGGTTCGAAATGAGGGTTTTATTGGCGCGGTTTGGGGTCAAATGAAGGTTTTAACACCGGAGTGGCGATTTAAACCAGGGCTAGGGTTTCAAAGCCAGGGGAGGGAATCGAAAGCATGCGGGTCTCCTGACCTGGGGCCTTTGCCGCAGCCGATGCGCTCGCCCTTGAAGTAGACGGCGACGGTGTACGTCCGCGCGTGCGACGGACCCACCGTCTGCAGCGTCCTGAAAAACACAAATAAAAAAACACACCACAGTCAATTGACACTCAACCAAAAAATCCGGAATTTTTTAGAGGCACCCGATGCGCGGCGGACGCAGGTTTGGCAGTTGCCATGGCAACAAATACAGTTGAAACGTGTCAATCTCGATTCATTCTCGAGTACGCACAAACCCCAAAAATGAAGTGAGGCGGTGACCTTCCTCACTTAAAAAGAAGAAAAAAAAAAAAGACGCTGAGTTGTCAGTTGCGATTCTTCTGCGGGGACAGACGGGCTTGTGAACAAACCCGGGCGAAGTTTGAAACAGCAACATTTGCATAAACAGGCGCCGAGCGCATGCCGGCCTGAATTATTGACGCGCAATTGACTTATTTGAGGAGAGCACGCGATCCATTTTTAATGCAACCTGGTCACTTATGACACCTCGTCAATAATTTAGCTCCCGCTGCAAACGAGACGTGCCGACAAGTGGCCGGGGCGCGCGTGCAACGGGGCGCTCGCCAGCATCAAGAAAACAAGCTCGATCAGCTTTTACAAGCCAACATTTGTTTCAAAGCACAACCCTGGCTTGAAATCATATTTCAACACCTGAACCTCGTTTGAAAGCCTCATCCGAGGCCATAACCCTTGTTTGCAACCCCACCACTGGCTTCAAAGCCTAAATTGAACTGAGAGGCCTTTGAACTCTATCACTTTTTAAAAAGCATAATTTAAAAATGAGAACAATGGCTTGAATCCATACCTTCAGACTCGAACCTTAACCACTAAAGTTTAAAGCACTAAAACTAGCTCAAAACCCTAATTGGAAACAGGAAGCACTATTTAAAACTGTTTATATCCTAACCCTTGTTTGAAGCCCTAACCTTGTCTTAAATCCCTACTTTGGTACTCTTACCGTGGTTTGAAACCCCAATTTAGTAAGCTAACCCAAATTTGAAACCCTAATCCTGATTTGAAAACCCTTATTTAAGACCTTAACCTAGTTTGAAATCCGACCTGAGGTTTGAGAGCTTTGCAGCTTTGTTTTTTTTTTTCCCTTCCCTTTGAGCCTCGTAGCTGAGCAAACACAGTTGGACAGGGAGAGTGTAAACCGTGTTTGTTTGTCACCATGGCAACAAATCCAGCCTGATGGCGGCACTCCGAAAGCATCGGTTTTGTCAACTGATGCTTTGGCCTTGACCTTTTTGTCAAAAGTTGAGGGTGAGAGTGGCTGAGGGGCATTTATTCATCACAACAACGTGGACTTTTACACGGCCGGGGATCCTGCAAAACCATCTTCGTACCCATTTGCAAGCCGGCACGGGTGACGAAGACGAGGAGGAGGACGCGTGCGAGTCATTTCACTCTTTCTAATTTTATAAAAGTCAAATGGAATGTCACGAATTGATGACGTCAACTGGGTGGCTGGCGGACAGCTTGTCAGAAGATTTGACTGTGCATCCTGGTATTTAGTAAAAATGAATTTTACATTGAACTCATTCACTGCCATTGACGACCAGTACAACGGCGTATTAGGGCCATGTATAAATATTGATTTTTTTTAGAGGGCGGGGGCAATATTCCGAGAAAGTTTTTTTTCTTGCAAATGTACTTGTTTTTCTCAGAATATTACCCCCACCCTCTAAAAAATGTTGTCCCCCACCCTCTAAAAAATGTTGTTTTTTTTGTGGCCATTGTAAGATCCTGACCATATTTTGAAAAATTAATTTTGCAACCCTAACACTGGTTTGCAACCCTACTTAGTACATTGTTTGTCCTCCTGGCAATCAGTATTGAAAGTCAGCTGGGTTCCTAAAAAGGATAACAACCCCCCCCCCCCCCCCCCAAAAAAAAAGATGGATTACATCGTCTTTAATGACCTGAACATGTCTCGTTTGCTTTTTGAAAGAAGCGTCTTACTTGTAGAGCGGAATGTCGGGTTCCTTGCCCTCAGTCCTCAGCGTCAGGCAGCACTGCTGCAGCTGAGACTTGGGGTCGTTCCAGTCCTGGTTGAGAATAAACTCCTGCAACACACACACACACGCACGCACGCACGCACGCACGCACGCACGCACGGCCGAAAGGGGAACACGTCATGACAACGGCCTCCTTTTAGAGAGCTGAGAAATAACAAACTCTGCGCTTTGCACTGGCTTTTATTTCATTTCTGCCCCCGTGACCACCCGCCCCACTTCCCACCCCCGCCACCGCCACCGCCGGCCGCCATGCTAGCACTCTCCATCTGGTCTTGGTTGCGCGGACAAATCACAGGCTACTTAAGACAAAAGCCAATCCGCGTCCAGAAATACGAAGCGTCTCGCTCCCAGGTGTGCCGCCTTGATACATTTCCTTATCCAGGGGGGACTTCTAAAAGCTCTTCCATTAACAGGAAGCAGCCTTGTCATAAAACGGCAGACTTTGAATCCAGAACTGTCTGCTCCTATTAATTTTCCACAAAGAGTGCTTCTGCTGCCTGCTCTCTTGCTTTATTGCTCCCAACCTCTCACAATCTGCCGCGGCGCACTTTGTTTCCCTTTTTCTGCTTCCCACTTCTTCATCTCTTGGGGCGGCGGCAGATTGGAGACTGTGAGTTCGTTCGCGCTCCACGCGTAATCACCAAAAAACGAAGAAGTCATTATAAGGGAGGGCCCTTCATTGTTTCTCTGTTTCCGCCCAAATTGGATGAAAGGCGAGGCCGCGCGCCGGCCGCCGCCAAACTTTTTCTCTTGCAAGTGGAAATGAGGCGACCGCCACGCAGAATGGGGGGGGGGGGGGGTTCTCCCCGGAGAGGCTCACCGAGACGGCAATTAGGCCGGCACAGCAGACCGCGGCGGAGGCTTCACAGGAGGAGGCCGCCGCCTTATGCGGCGCTTTGTCCCCGAGTTTTGCGGCTTTCCGACGCCATTAGCTCACGTTGACGCTGTGCAAGCGCGCTTCGGACGCTCATTTGCACGACAAAGCCGCTTGGAAGTCGCCATTAGTATTTGCAGTTAAACGGCAAAAACACCCACTTGTAAAAATATAGTACGAGTGTTTGGTTTTGGGGACCAAAACAATAATGGAGGACCACAGACATGTTGTTGCTTTTGACGTTTTTGTATATTTAAGCCAAACTATGAAAACAAGTGTGACTTATAGGCCCAAAAATACGGTGAACAATTTTTGAAACAATAATTTGAGACCGGCTTAAAAACTAGAGGGTAAGACTTGTCAGACTTACACCTCCCAGAAGCGGACTTCACCTCCAAATCCCGCGTCGGAACACCCCACAACATCCATCTTATTATGAAAGCGGCTCGTCTTGCGCCACTCGTGGAAGCGGTCGTCGGAATCAATGGCAAAAAAGGCGACTAACAAGCCAATAGCAGATTCCCGACACCGTCACGATCCCCATTGAGGACGACGAAAATAGCGATCTCAGCGCCGCACGGGGCCTTTGCGTCAATGTTCGCACCATTAGGCCAGCGCCATTAAGCCCCCCCCCCCCCCCAGCCCGCCTCACCCAATTGGGCTCTCTCAGCGGCTCATTGATCAGGCGCCGGCGGTGGAAGCCTATCAATAGGCGCTCACCTTCAGTCGGGGGAAGAAGCAGACGTTCATGAAGGTGTGCACGAATTCCAGGTCCTTATCAATGTAGAGTGCCGCGATGAAAGCTAAAAGAGAGAAAAAAAAAAATCTTTTTTACAGTGTTTTCCTGGAAGTAGCCAAATTGCCACTAAAACAACACAGGAAGCTCCTCCCTGACATTTGTCAGGACGCAGCACTTGAAAACTACTTTCTTAACACCGATTACTATTCTCCTAGTAGCCAGGGATTTGGCACCATCTTGTGGCGGAAAAACGAGAACTGGTGAGTTTTTCCAGCGGTAACTAGCAGTTACTTCCAAAGAAAAAAATGTTTGTGAAAGGCAACTCTCGAATATGAGGGGGTTTAACTTTCTTTTTATTTTGGATTTTAAATTAACGTGAGAAAATGATTTTTTAAATCAATAAATTAAAAAGAAAATATGCCTGAATTTGGGCCAGGATAAACCCTATTATTTAGCATAGCTCTGAATATGTCAATTGGCCAAGGATCAAGTTGAATTGTTTGCTCAGCACTTTGCGTCCAGTTGAATGCGCAGAAAGAAGTCAAAAGTGAAATGGAGATATGAGATATAAGCTGAGTCTAAGTGTGCATGCGGCCTGTTTGAAATGGAAGTTGCATCTGGCCATTAGCCGCCCCAGAGAGGAATGATGGGTAATATTTGAGGCGGGGCGGCCGTAGCCGCGGGGCGCCGCCGTTCATATGCGGAAAAGAGGCGCGCTCCTTTTTCCGAGCTGACCCTCGCCTCCCTTCCCGCGCTGCCAATTACGGTGGCGGCCCGACGGCGCGATCTGAGAGGCAAACGATGAGAGGCGTTTTGTTTTTATCTTTTCCTGCATCACTGATGGCTACTTTCTCTCTTGCTGCACTCGCCACGAGATTGATTCTCAGCATGCTGCGCCACTTGATGATGACCGTTCTCATACACTCCACTTGCAATTCTATTCTTCTATTATAATATACAGTGTATATATATATATATATATTTATTTATTTATTTATGCTACAGATGTAGCACATAATGTCACACGGTATTATGCATGCACAATTGGGAAAAAAAAAAAGTATTAAACATTTGGTCGACATTATACCAATACATTGGAAAATGAAGTAAAAACATTGTTTATTCGTAACTTTTAAGATTTATTATTATGCATGCAGTGCATGATTGAGGATCACCAAGTAATACCCCGTGGCATTATGGGAAAATGCTACGTTTGTAGCATTTAGCCGACAAGTACGTTTGAATGCACTCGCCAGGCAAAAATGTTGACTCCACATTGGCGGCGCGATGCATCTGTAGTCAATAAAGTTCATATGTTGATGATTTTGAAGTGTTTGGTACAAAACCGTGCGGCGACAAAAACTATATTTGCCACTGTACAAGTGCTGAGCAGTAAAAACAATAAGATTGTAGATTTATATAGTGGCTTTTGAAGGGACCCCAGAACACTTAAGTATAGGGCTGACATGGCATGATGAAATGTTCCAACGTGTGGGGAGCATTAAGTGTTCGGACTGGGAATAAAATATGAGCGTATCAGCAAATGAACACAATAAAGACAAAGTATTTTTAGCCAGCGTATCATTAGTGTGATTGCTCTTTCCATGCAGTCATTTGTACAATTGTGAAGGGAAGCAACACAAGGCTTTACTAAAAGCAACTAATGACAACATTTACATGACGTAAGTCCCACACGAGAGCTGCAAAAATGAAGATTTAACGACGCGTCTCGTCAGCAGCCTAAATTGGGCACTTGTTTGTCCGTGAATCACTCGCCGCATCTTGTTTATTGTGCCAGCCAAATCGTTTTGTGTCACACTCCAGGAGCGGCGCATTGGAAAAGAAAATATTGAGCAATAACGAGCTATTTAATTAAAAGCTATTGAGTGCAGATGAGTTGAAGCCTTCCAGACATGATGGAGAAAAGTTGGCGCTTGGAAACTTTTTTGGTTTTTTTTCAATGCTTCCAAATGTCTGTGCTCATTTGAACGGATGGCGTCTGTGCATACATATGCACGCAATCAATATCGGGCCGCTGTGATCAATAAGATGTAAGTTATTGAAGATGCTGGCACCTACGGGAACGCATTGCAACAGCGAGTTGCTCTCTAACGACTAAACAAGCACATGATTTGATCTCTCAGCTGCAAACTTGCACATTCCAAGTGTGACCCTTTCAGATCTTCAGGGGCTTTTCAAATTGCTAACGCTGTGCGGCAGCATGACAGCTGCTCGGCATTCTCTTCAGTTCTGAGGCTGCAGCAAAGCATTCTGTATGCTCTAAAATAAAACAAAACAAAACTTAAAACATTTCAAATAGAACATATTTATACGTTTTTGGGAGCAAAGGAGTTAAAACACACCGTTTTCCATATTTTACAAATCTAATTCAACTTTGCTTGTTTTTTTTGTTTTTTTTAAGCCTAACTCCAAATGGCCCACGTGTCAAAAGTTTGTCCGCTCCTGCTGTACTTACTGTCAAGCACAACATGACTTATTTAGCGTTTTCTCCAGCAATGCTCTCTCCTCTGACATATTTGTGACCATCGAGGCTCACATCAGCAGCTGCGAGGAGCTTGCTGAGCCTGGCTGTTCTTCACCACGTTTGTCATTTCCACCTTTAGGGTTGACGACCTGTACCATGTTGTCACTCGCATGTGTGGGCTCGGACTGTCAAACCGCCTTTTACAGGTTTTCTGCAGCTAAGTCAAACTGAAGGCTTTTTAATGCTACTTAAAATGAATTGAATGCCTCCCTCACACATATACATACATACATGTATGCATACACTGTTAAAATATTAGGGCTGTCAGTTGATGGATTTCCATTGTTAACTCACGATTAATCACAAATTAATCGCACATTATATCTGTTTGAAATGGACAACAAAATACTTTTTTTCCCCCCAGTTTTCCATACACAAATGTGGTTGCATCTTTTAGTTTATAGGTTTTATAGTAGATCATTCATCAAGTTACAGTTAGCAGATATGGTTAAAAGGAGTGTAAAACATTAAGTCACGGATTTGTATTCAGGTCATTTCTGCCACTAGGTGGCATTAGTGTTTCATGTTGGACATTGGTCACAGGAACAGTGCATTTTTTTCTTTTCAAATTGCGAGCAATTGGTATTGGGAATTGTGTGTGTTTGTACGTACACTCCAGCAAGTCAGCCAGCGTCTTGGTCCGAAGCGCCACCGGCCTCTTGGTTTTGTCGTTGGTGATGGCGAACTCCTGCATGCCAAGCTCCTCCGCCACTTTGGCCTGTGTGCGGTTGTTGACCAGCGAGCTGCGCAGGAGCTGCCGCAAAACACACAAAGTTTCAACAAGTCGTGTCACATGCGGTCGAGTGCTTAACTCAGGGATGTGATTTGACCAAAGTGAAATTATCTGAAAATTTAGCCGGGGGTCTGGGGGCCGCTGGCACCCAGCTAGGTCCAGGGCAGTGCCCTGGTGGGGGGACAAGGGAGGCGTAGCCCCCCGGAGCTCATGGGTTTTCCGTGTTTTGAAGTACTTTCAATGCACTCACATGACAAAGAAATAGACAAAACAACAGCATAAATTTTCAATGTATATTGAACTATCCCATATAAAATGGCAGTTTTAGTCAACTCAAAATCAGTCACATTCAAAAACATTGGACTGCCTTTGCTTTTAAAAACTATCACTGAGAATATCATCATATCTAACTAATGTGATTACTAAGTTAACACATAAATAATGTTGAGGGGTTCAAATTTCATGAACAAATAATTGTATCATGACCAAATGAAAAGTAACTCATATTAGAGCATACCACAAATGTCTTTGTTATAGCAGAAGATGTTATCTGTCGGAGTCATGTGCATACACAATCAACTACTAAAAAAAATAAAAATCAGAATTTTTTTTTTTGGGGGGGGGGGGGGGATAAAAAAGCGGAATTCCGCGAATTAGCGGAAAAATCACATCCCTGTTAACTAAATACAGTGGAGCGCTGACGTACAAGTGACCTCAATTACAATTGCTGAAAGCCTTTGCTCGGTTGATATTTTGCTTTGTGTTACAAGTCATGATTTCATGATATTCGTAAGTGACTCAGTCATATCAAAACGGAACAAAAATGAAAACACCCACAAGGTGTCATGACTGGAACATTTTTAAAGGAAATCAATAGTTGTGGAATGCTAATCTAATTGCAGCCACTTCACATCAACTGTATACCCGAATCGTTTTATTCAGTTTACCAATGACATCTGCATATGTCCAGTATGTATTATTGATATACAGTTGTCACATACACTTGCTGCCGCTCGCTCTTTCTGCTCTTGTTCCTTGCCCGTTGATGTACGTGTTATCGCAGATTCTTTGATATTTTCAATCTTGTGCTCTGCTCCTGCCCAATTTGCCGTGGTGTAAAATGTCAAGGCAATTACGACAAAGCCAGTCCAATTCCAGCAAACGTTGCGCGGGCGTGACGTGAGGCCGAGGAAGAATTAAATGTAGGATTTGATTGACTTGAAATCAGTTAAAAGTATGGCCGCTGAAAATGGCCGCTTTCCCCAACGCTTTGGCCTGATCGTGAACAATTTTCATCCAACCTGGCCCACAAACGCAGAATGCAGCGTAAGCGCACATCAGGTTTTGGTGGCAACCAGCTTCTGAGTGGGAAAACGTGCGCATCTGTACAGCCCAATAACGCTCCACGTGAAATTATTCATCACGGACAGAAATGGTAATTCTCCAGTAAATGTTTCGGGGAGATTGCGCGGCGCTCTGGTAAATATTGCATGCTTGACTCGCGGCAGAGCGGACGGCGTCGTGTTCTGCCGGCTGAGGTACAACATCCACGTCCCCAAAAGGAAAAAACACAAACATGTTAAATATAGCTGCAAGATGCATACAAGAGGGAGGCAGCGGGGGAGCAAACAGAATGCAAGATGATGTGAAGCTCTCTCGCTATGTCGCCCGCTCACACACACACTAGTTGAATAGGCGCTTTTATTGAAATCCATTTCAGATGTAGCTTATCTGGATGGCTGCGGCTATCGGGCCTCTTAATGCAGCCTTTCAACAAGGCTGACGTCACGCCTTTTTCCATCTTGCGAGGAGCATCTTGCAACCAACGGGAGCTCTTGTTCGCTGCTTTCAGCCCACTTCAAACGCCGCAGCCCGCAGCTGATAGTCGTCGCGAGCCAAAAGAGAAACGCTGACGCTCGCCAGAAAGAAAAAAAATAAATAAAAGTGAACCCATAAAAATGGCCTCGCGCGCCTTTCAAAAGGTGCGATCGCTCGCTTTTGTGCCACGCAAAGTCGAGGCGCTCCGCTTTATCTGCGAGACACTTGACAGCCTCGGCAGGGAAAAAAATGCCGACAAAGACGCGCGACTGCAAACCTTGGGAGGCTTCGGTCCCGCGACAATTGACGAGGCGCAGTAAAGTAAACACCGCACGCCGGGGAGGAGGAATACTTACCTGACTGACAATTTTGGACTGAAAAGACTGACAGGAAGTACAGAAGTGAGGAAAGACATCACAAAAAAAGCAGCAAAGAGATCAACAAACGCGCTGATGTAAAACGTGCGCGTTTGTGTGTGTGTGACAAAGGTGTCAAAAGAGCGCCGGTGACACAAGATTCAAAGGCGAACAGCCTTCTGTTGTTGCAAATGTCTGACGGAAAGTTCAACAGATCCGTCACTCCACACAAAAAAAGAAAGCTGCCGAGACATTTGTCACGCATGTGGAGGCCAAATGTCTTCACGCGGGAAAGTGCATGAAGGGCGTGACACACTTTTAGAGCTCACGCACGTGTCTGACATATACGAAAACGCTTGCCCAACATATGCCGATGGAACAAGAATTTTTTGTTACACATAATTCAGTGCTTAGCAATTTTTTTCCGAACCCCCCAAATACCCAAGAAGAAAGACTGCGACCATAAATAGTATAATTTGTCTATGAAATCTGCAGTGGAGCTAATATTCTTTTCACGCTCTCTGACAATGAAAGCGCCACTGCCCCCTACTGTAGTGGATTTGCAATTACAATTAATTCTAGTACGGCAAAAAAGAACACCCCAAAAAAACAAGCATGTTACCTGAGGTCACATGTGGCCCCCAGACACCCCACCCCCGGCATTGCACCATGCCAACCTATTTGAAAAAGGACTACCATCATTCAAAGTGTGTTCTCGCTAATGCACACATTTACAGTTGCAGTCTGTTGCGTGTTAAAAGATTCAACGTTGCCCACTTTGCGACTCTAGCAACAATTTTTTGGGCAAGTAGCGAGTCCCATTCGCGCTAAGAACCAGACATACGCATAATCATTTGATTTATGACAAGAAAAGCAGAGTGGAATGGAAAAACAATGGCGCTGATCATTGCCAAAGACATTTTTTTACGCGTCGCAAAAGCAGTCGTTTATCCTTGTTGGAAATATTTGACACAAGTTATGTGCTCTCAAGCTACAAATATTTTGCTGCGGTCGACTTGCCTGAGGAAAAGGCAAGTTTCACATCGACGACAAAAAAGAAAAAAGTTGACATTAAGCGATTTTCGTGAAAATGTGTCTGTCTAAAACAATTTGTCTGTTTTGTTGTTGTTATTTTTTTACCAATTCTCCTTCTCTTAGCCAATGAAATGCATCAGAATATATACGCGAGGTTGATGTGGGCCTTTCCAACATTTCCATGATTTTTTTTTTTTTTAACTCATTCACTGCCATTGACGGCTATACACGTCAAAAATTCATTTGAACTATTTCTATAAGTAAAAAAAAAAAAAAACCTAAAAAAAAAAAATATTGTACATTTAGAGCAGATATAAAATGTGTGATTAATCATGAGTTAACTATTGAAGTCATGCGATTAATTACAATTAAAACATTTAAATTTTTAATTGTAATTAATTGCATGACTTCACTAGTTAAGTCACAATTAATCACACATGTTATATCTGTTCTAAATGTACAATTAAAAAAAATCTAGGTTTTCATACTTTTGTTAAAAAAAGTAGAAACATTTTTTTAAATTAATAGAAATAGTTAAAATGAATTGTTGAGTTTTATAGCCGTCAATGGCAGTGAATGAGTTAAGACATATGTTAGTAGACAACAAGGATGTCGAAGACTTCGATGGCACTGAAATGGAATAGGACCAATAAATAATTCACATGTTTTGCCAGGCCAAAATGGGTTAAATATATTCAAAAGAGTCTGAAGCAAAAGTCCCCATTGGAAATAATGTAAGCTTATTGTTTGCCATTTTCATAACCTTGCTACGATTTCTATCTTGGATTTGAAAGTCTTTTTCTCCATCTTTATTAAAGGGCAGCCACATGGCTCCGTTGCAACTTATTGAACCTTCACCGTCAATAAATAAGCACAAAAAGGTTCAAAATGTTTTCTTCCGATAAACGGGCGGGGTTGACGGCGAATGTCGCTTACTCGACAAGAAAACGCTCACTAAAGTTTTGTGTGAGGCTTGCATTCCAGAAAATAAAAAGAGGGCAGGCCCATCCGTTTTTGGTAATGACATTTGGAGTAAGTGCTGCAAAAAAGCTTCCAAAACACACATGCTGAATTAGCACATTTATGCTCCCACAACTCGTGATTTCCCCACCACATTTGCCGCCGATATTTCCAATGTTAACGTGTACAAGCTGAAAAAGAAGCGAACGGGCGAGTCTTTCTTACTGTCAGGTGTCCCTCGTGGTGGTCGGGGAAGTGGATGAAGAGATACTCGGTGGCCACCAGCTGCATGATGGAATCCCCCAGAAACTCCATCCTCTGGTTATGGCCCCTGGAAGGAGAGACGGCGGCAACACATGGAGTCAATATCCATAAACGACAAATGTGACTAATTGGGTGGTCTTGTGGGGAGACGTGACAACTCCCGGACTGCTTGTGGAAAAACTTCTTCTGACTTTGGATTCAAGTTGACAGTGGAAGAGTGAGGTGCTTGCACAAAGTCAGGAACATTCCGCTTTTTAACGATTCACTTTCTGGCAGCAAACTTCACAGGGAGGCAGGCTGGACGTGCGCCCCCGCTACTAGCTGCTACTAGCGCTACTGTCCGGACCGTCCGTTCAACGCCAATGAAAGACCAGCGTTGCAGATGTAAGGTGGCTTGCAGACAGCAGCACAGCAGCCATCCGTCCGCCCGCGGATGCTGCCGGCTGGAAGGAAGGCGAGGATGAGAGAACAGGATGAGGAGGTTGACATCGGAGAGGGAAACATGTCAGAGGTTGTTGTTGGCTTTCTTGTCCCGCCGCCTTTTATCAGCTGTCCAAATGTGAGCTACTTCACCCATTTTCCCAACCCCTCTGCCGTTTTGTTGAAAAATGTTTGTTGAAGAATTGATTGGCTTGCGTGGCCAAACGCAGGAAATCCGGCAGCAGGCCGCAGCCGGCTCGCCGGGGGCGCGGCAACCCCACACGGGGAGAGGCGGGGTTTTACTGAACCGGGCGTTTTAACTTCAAAACACCTAATATTTCATAAAAAATGACATCGCCATGGTGTCAAAGGTAAGATTTAATCATTATATGCCTATAATTAAATGTGGAAGGGCTACAGGAAACTGTTGGAGTTCAGTACCAACAAGATTAAAAGCCACTGCTATGCGGTTGGTAGTAGAAAGTAATGTGTGTGTGTGTCAATGAGATGACGCAGATGATGTCATGAATGGCGAAGGTCGCACACAAACAACAACTGATGTTCAACTCGAGTCATGCGGTGAGTCAGCGTTGCTCACGGTCGTTTCTTGCTTGCGTATCCGTCAATACATTATTTTGCCGTTCTCACTCTTGTTTTACAGTTTGAGGTGTCACAAAAGCACAAAATATGAGCATCAAACTCATTGTTCTGCTTGACTGTGAATGTTTGTTTTCACAAAGTAAAGCTTCTTTTGTTCACGTTTGACATTTTTGGGTAAAAGCAACTCGCGTTCCGCCGCTGATGACAAAAGAACGGAAAAAAGTGAAAGAAGACGTTCTACTCTTTCATTTGGTAGTTTTTAGTGTCATTTAGTTTTGAGCGCTGAGAGGTCACAAAGTAAAATAATAGGAAATAGGAAAGTAATAAGTGATATCAACATCATATGTAGAAGTGATCTGATCGTTGTATGTTGAGAAGGAGCTACGTTTAGCCGGGTTGTTAGTTGAACTTCGCTCTTTAATTATTTGTAGTTGTTGCAATTCAGAGGTGTACTATTCTATTTTTGTGACACAGCGTAGGCCGTGATATTTTTCGCATGCAAAATATGTGCCTCGGCTCAATAAAGGTTAGGAAACAGTGAGCTATTAGGCTCGCGAGGGACGCGTACAATTGTCAATCATATTGAAATGATGTCCATCACATAATTGAGGCCCTACTTGGAATTCATTCAAATCCCTGGAAATGAGTTTTTCTCTGTTTACCTCAGGAAAAGGAAGTCAGGCACCCACTAGCCTCTGCATTTATATGAATAATTGCACGGATTCTTCTCTCCTTTTCTTTTCCTTTTACTGACAACAAATACTTGGGCCCCCATTTACTTGCCACATCTTTAATTAAGTCTGATAAAGTCCATTATTATTTAAGAAGAAAAAAAAAAAACAGCCGACTGACTTCTCCTCAGGGCCACATCATTTTTTAATTAAAATCAGCTCCAAATGATTTATTTTGTATCATATCAAAGTCCCTGGTGAGTCACGCCTGGCACTGGGGGCGTGTTCAAGATGCAGGCTTCATATTTGCAGCGTCCGAAGGTGGTCCCTCATTATTTTCCATTTCGTTTAGTATATTTGTTTTACATTTACTGTCATCCGGTGACATTTCTTCTTCAAGGTGCAAAATCACAAAAGCACACCAAGGCACTCATCGTCGTCATAATCTCGAGCAGTGGCTCTTAACCCTGTTGGAGGTAATGAACCCCACGCATTCATCGAACCCTTCTTGAATGGAAAATACAGTGATTTTTTTTCAAATTCATTCATTGGTATAGGGTTTACTGGTGAATAAACGGAAGAGGGACAGTATGCTTTTCATGGAATCTGGCTCTCTTTCCCTTGAACTCAGAAAGCGTTGTGTTCTTTCTTGTATTCCCCTGGCAACTTAACGAAGGGTTCCTTTAATCTTGCTAGATGACTAGACTCGAATTGCTCAACTTGGCATCGCAAATCATGCAGTCACTCAACTCTATGTTTACAGAGCATGTTAATAATAGCCACCGCTGTTTTCTTCAGATGGAACCCATGGGCAGCAGAAACAACGGAAACAGCAGAGGCCCCGGAATTGAACCCTGTGGAACACCCATACGGTCCCGTGATACATGTCCTTTCATATGGCACGTGCATCCAATATTTGAGTAATATTGTATTAAATAAAAGCATTTTAATTAACTCATTTAGTGGGAAAAAACTCTTAATTGACTGCAAAACCTATGGCAGACTCTTGATCATGTAAACCTCATTAGGCTTGATAAAAGAACGGCAAAAAGACACTTAAGAGGATGCACCTCCATGCTAAAATGACTCTAGCAGAAGTGGAGAGGACACAGGCAGTTTTCTAGAAGCAGCAGCAGCACATTTCCTAAGCAACAAGGGGGAGAAGAGGAGGCAAAGGAGAGGGGGAAGTGACGAGGCGATGGAAGCGAGGGAGAAGGGAGGTCAGAGAGGAAGGCTTTGCTGTGTGAAACACTCGTCCTTTATTCACTGGCACAATGCGGCAGCGAGCTGGAGGGGAGAGATGGGAGGAAAGTGCGGCGCTTCCGCTTTGATGTGAAACACCTTCATCAGCTCGGGTGAAGAGGAGAGAAGAAGATGAAGAAGAAGAAGAAGAAGAGGAAGAGGAGGGGGAGGAGGGGGAAGTCGATGAGGAGGCAAGCTGCTCGCTGCAATCGTCGCCATTTTTGGAAGCCAACTGAGGATGAAGACAACGAGCGACTGCTTTGATGAAAAACTGTAGTGCGGCAAAACTAAAAGATGGCAGACTTCCGCCAAGGCCCAACAACCTTAGACATGCCGTCTGAAGAATAATGACATGCCGGGAGAGGCTCTTCCACCCCAGCCCTGTAGGTGGGAGTAAAAAAAACATTGCAAAGTGGGTGACAACTGCCACATGCAGCAAACGTTTTTTTTCTGCTCCATCTGCTACCCACACTTGGTTCTGATTGCAAGAAAAAATCCAAAGAAAATTTGACAAACATTTTTTTAATTCCTCAACAGCAAATTAACAAACGGACGATCTGACTAACAAATAAACAAATACATGAACAAAGGAACAAACTACTAAATAAGCAAGCAAACCAATGTACAAATGAACAAACTAGCATACGAAGTAACTAAGCAGCCAGACTAACCAGAAAACTAACAAACTAGCATACAAACATATTAAATAACCATCATACATACAAACTGCCAAATTAACTAGCCAGCACGCAAACAAACTAACCAATCAGCATACTAACTAAAAAACTGGCATACAAACTAACCAGCCAGCATACAGACTAACCAACAAACTAAAAACTAACTTACCAACCAGCATTCAAATTAAATAACCATCATACAAACTAACAAATTTACTAACCAACCAGCATACAAACAGACTAACCAACAATCATGCTAACTAGCTAGCCAGCTCGCTCACTTGTTGCCCTGGTCGTCCCAAATGCCAGCAGACTAATGGCATAAAAGTAAAAAAAATAAAATCTTGCATCCACACAAAAATGTAATGGAGTCATTATTTTAGACATGGGCAATGTATTTTTCATTCAATCTTAACCCAAAAAAAAAAAAACGCGCACACAGCTTCTTTCTTGACCTTTTTTTTTTTTTAATGACCCTACAAATCAGCTGGAAAATAAACAAATTGACAAACTAATTGGCTAACAAGCAATGCAAATATAACCTTGAACCCTTGCGCTACGATGCCAATAATTAGCCTAATAGCAGAGGTGCCTTAATACGATTTTCTGTATAAATGAAGATACACGAGATTTTCAGAAAACTAGTTTGGTTGCCAAGTTGACGACAGCCGAGCTCGAAAGGCCGGCACCCAGAAGTGGGGCGGCCTCTCCACGGGGTCACCTCCCACACTCGCCATTCTTGAGGTCGGTTTGTCCTGGGCGCCAGTAGAGAGGGTCGGAGGTCAGCCGGCGTCCTGTCTCCTCATCTGCTGCCTACCTGATTGTCTGACCTCTCTGTGTCTTATCTCACCTTCTACTACTTTTTCTTCTTCATCTTCTCCTCGCCTTCACTGCGACTCGACCCACTTTAAGGTAACCTTTGCCCTTTTGGGAGGTTTGCAGCTTCCAGGAACATTTCCTCTATTTAGGTCAACCTACCTTGGGCCAACATAGCGCTAATGAACACAAAGAAAGAGTGAACCCCCGCCTATTTGCGCTTCACGATTCACAAGTTCCCACATTTTTCAGTGAACAAAAAAAAAAAGTTGCTGACAAAGTGCTGGATTAATAGGAAAGTAGTAAGTGGTTTCAAGGAAGAATGTTGAAGTGATACAGCGGGGATGGGCAAACTTGTGAAAAAGGAGACCAAGATAAATTATTTAGAATGAAAGCAAGATTGACTTTCTTGGCCCGAATTCCAAGAGGTATTATTTGGTGCAAACAACAACAAGACTGCTCAATGCCAAAAGGACACCATTCCAACTGTGACGCATTGGATCACGCTTTGAGGCGGTTTTGCTTCAGGCGGACTTGGACAAGGTGGATGGAATTAGAAACAGTTCAAAAAGGCCAATCAGAGAAAGCTCGGTGAAGCTGACGAGAAAAGCGGAACTTCATTTGTGCGTCATCGGAGGAACTTTAAATGGTGGCAGATGTGTGCTGACTTTCATTGAACCAGTTTGAATGTGACTGGTCGAGAAGCGCTACGATTAAACGATTAATACGAATCAATGATCAAATTAATAGCTAACTATGTTTGATAGTGGATGAACTGTTTAGATATCGTTTTGAATTTTAAACTGTCCAAATATTTATTTATTTATTTATTACGCATACTGTATATTAATTGAGTTGTTTTTTTATTTTTATTTTAGTTTTGTTGTTTAATTAAATTCATTCTTAATTAATCCATTCCTTTTATTTATTTAAAATATTTTTCTTTTATGAATATATACATAAAAAATTTATATTTAAGATTGAATTTAATATTTTTATATTCTATATATGATAAATATTTTCTGATTTCTGTAGTCCTCCATGAAAGTGGACTGATTATCTTTGTTTTGAACCAAATTTTTAAAAAAAAATTGCCAATTTTCCTCACATTACTAACCAAACCAGTAAGTGAAACAACATTATTTTTTGAGAAAAATAAATAAATAATAATAATAATAATCTGAAATGAAAAGCCATATAATCAGCCACATTGTTTTGTTTTCTGGAAGTAAATCCCGCTGATGTGTGTTGAATGTAGCGCGAGGGCAGCAAAAACAAACAAACAAGAAAAGCAAGCAATTACGTTGCAGAGCGGCCATCTGCCAATAAGATTTCAGGTGTGTTGCTAACGCTAATTTGCTTTAGCTGTCAAAGTCGGGACTGCAGGCGAGTTAAGCAGCCGTTGCAACACAAACAAGAGCGAACTGTCTCATTATCAGCTTTCCAACACAGAACGCAAAATCCATTCACGGTAACAAGCTGCCGCACAAGACGCCTGTTGAACGAGGAAAAAAAAAAATGCTGAGTTCAGCGCGGCCTTGGCGGGAAACATTAATTAACAGTGAATAATCATAGACGTAATCACAATGTACAAGTGTACTTTGTTTACGGCGTCGACACAACAAAGATGCTTTCAACGAGAGAATGATGACAACGCCAGATAAACGTGCCCGATCGGATTATGTGGCAGCCGTAAATGGACAACGGCGAGAATGAAAAGCATATTTCACGTGCTGCTGCTGTGCGGAAGGTCGAGTAGCACTCAGACACGAGGGCTTGAAAAGAAATATCTGTCCACATCAAACGCATTCTCTCAAGAGCCTTTTGTCCAATCAGGAGGCTGGAAATCGCAGCTGACATGCTCGTGTTTTCTGGTGGAACATTTTGCTTCAAATGCTTCCTCCGCATTGTTTCAAATTGATGCCGAAAAATATGCTCTTGGACATACGCGTGCTCCGTTGGACTTGGCCATTCGAGGAGCTCCACGGTGTATTGTTATGGAGGACCAAAATTGACAACATTTAAAATAAATGAATACATGAAAAAAGAAAGAAAGAAAGAAAGGATTAAAAATATATAAAAAATATAATTCAAAAATTTAAATACATATTTAAATACATATATATACATATTTAAATATATATATATACATATATATATATGTACACATATATATATACATATATATATACACATATATACACAATATTAAATAATTATAAATGAAAATAAAAATAAACAAAAATAAATGTCGAAATAAATACAAAAATAAATATTAGAATTAAATAGAAATCAATTAAAAAAAAATGCTCTCACATTTATTTCATGCTGCAGACGCTCTGTCAGGTTGAAATGTTATTCAAATGAGGGGGCGGTCCTAAGCGTGTTTTGGGTTGGGCTCCATTGTTGCGTTTTTATTTATTGTTTGACATTTAATTATACTTATATAGTTATTTTGTATTTTTTGGGGACATTTATGTTAATTTTTTTATCTCGTTTTTTATTTTTTGTATTTAGTTTTACTTTAATTATTATTTATTTATTTATTTTATTTATTTGATATATATATATATATATATATATATAATTATTAGTTTTCAATTTATATTTATTTATTTTTTAACTATATTTTTTATATTTTTATATCGGTTTTTATTTTGACTTTTAGACATTTATTCATTTTTTAATGTTGGCAGTTGCGGTCCTCCACATATTATCGCGTTGAGTTTGCACTTACAGTGTGAGGTGGTTGAAGCCCACCGTCCTCAGCGTGAAGGCTCGGGCCAGCAGGCGCACGTGCGTGAACAGCACCCCGATGGACTCCTCAAAGTTGGTCAGCTTCTGCAGGACGGGCGACGTCTCGATCAGCTGCCGGTCCGTCTGAGGCTCCTGGACCTGGTTGCGTTACGTCCACAAACAGGATACGACCACTCTCAATACACTGAGAACAATATCAGCATCGGACACGTTTTTAGAAATCTGAAGGCCGATCAAGCTGGCATTTCACTGAACGACAAATGTTTGTGTGACACAATTTTTCACTGCTAGCTTTGTTTGAAACCTTTTTTACGAAACCTGACGAAATCACAAAATGTGTTACGTTCGCCGCTCAGTTAGATTCCAGCTCCACTAAGAGCAATTTATAACTGGGTGAAAGTTCATGGAACGTTTGATTTATGGTTTTAATTAAACTAGCTCTTGATTTTCTAAGAGATGTTGCTGACACTGAGAACTTCCTGCACTTTTTGCTTATGTTTGGAAAATATAACAAAAATATGTGGAAAAAAATGAGAAAATTGGGGAAAACTTTAGAGATAGGCTCTACAAAATAAAAATGAAAATTGATTGAAAATGTTATTTTTTCCATGCATTTCAACTGCCATCAGTTATATGTGAGCTGGATCAGTCCTGCAAATGGCAGTCAAAAGATTAAAAATAAATAAAAAATAATAAATATATTGCACCATCTTCTGATTGAATCAGTGATCTTCTTGTTTTTTTCTTTTTTTTTCATTGATCGATAATCTGTAATTGGCCGAAAAATCCTGATCATGTAACGCCTACTTTCTAGGGATGGATATCGATTCCAATTTCCTCAATCAAATCAGTTTTGATTCACAACAATTCAGTTTGATTCGATTTAGATTTTTCCCGATTCGATTCACTTCAGTTCAATCCGATATCGATTTATTATGGAACATCAATTCTCCACAAATAACACAAAAATAATAAAAGTAAGACGTAATAATTTGTTAAGTGTTACACAAACATTGACATCAGCAAATATGATCACAATTCTAATGCAATAATTATTCGCTAATGTCTTAAAGTGCAATAAATCAGGTATTTCATAAATAAATTTAAGAAAATACTTTTATATTCATGTGAACAGTAAATTTCATGAAAACAGTAAGATACAACAAAAAAATCTGCCTTTAAAATTCAATTTTCTCCTAAATTTATGGGGAAAAAATGATCGATTTGTGGTTTTATGAATGGATATTGGGCTTGAAAAGGAAAATCGATATAATATCGATTATTCGATTTTTTTTAAGCCAGCCCTACTACTTTCCAGCAAATCACATATCTTGTTGTGCTTCAATTTTTTTCCCCCCTCAATTCTTTTCTAACTGGGCCAAAAGGTCTCAAATGGAGTCGATTTGTGTCTAGTCACAAGCAGCAACACCACTGGGAGACTCCTCCAAGTGCACACAGAGCGAAAAAGCAACTTCCTCAGCGCAGTAATTCCCCCTGCGAGTGTCCTTAAATCAAACATGCGCCGCTTCGAGTGTGTGTTTTCCCTCCGCCTCAAAACAAACTCAAAAGATGGGCAGCAGATGGAATCGGCTACTCATTAAGTGCGAAGTCAAACAGTTCCCACTTTCCTTTCGCCGGAGCCAGTGACTCAAAACACTCCATTAATATTGCCATTGCCTCAGTTACACTTTAGCGAGGAGATCAGAGCCTTGATCAGGCTTTAAAGGAAGCTTTGCTGGCCACTGCAGATTGTTCTTCAACGTCAGCCCCGGGGCCCGCCGGCTCCGGCAAAAGGCGGAAAAAAGCAAGCTGCGGCGGCGGCACCGGCGCTGGCTGCCGTCGGTGCTCATTAGAAAAAGAAGTCATATGCTAAGAAAATATGTATATGCATGTTTGTTTAATCAAGATCCCGTCCTTATGGGCGCGTTAATTAGGCTACCAGAGACATCTAATTGGTCTCAGCGTGCCACAACCGCGAGCTTGACCGAGACATCTTTTTTGTCAGTATATGCGGTGCATTCCGGCGACCTTGCTGGCTCGCTTCATTAGCTGAAAAGCAGCGCGGCAATCAACAAGAAAACATGGCCCGGCCGGCCGGCGCCTCCCTCGTCCTCGGGCTTTGTCTGTGCGTTTCCAGGTGAAAATTGCAAATAAACAACTCGACGCCTCCTCCGCCATAAGCGTATTTTTAAACAGCAGATTTTTAATTGGAATGCTGCCTGTAATGATCATGTCACGACTCCATCTTCCGACATGTCAGAAGAAACATTTCTTTTTCCACCCTCGGTTAATTAACGGAAGGCGTTTAAATGTCATGCATCACAACTGACGACATCTGAAGAGTTCAGCTCTCGTGGGCGCCAACCATCCTTCGGGGTAATGGTCAGCCGACGAGGCTTCAAACGTGGAGGGTGGGGGGGCGTTGGGGGGGGTGGACGGGAGTTATGGGAAAGAAAAAAAAACACACTTTTGAAACGGCTTCAAAGACTCACTTTTAGCGCAGCCCGGAATCTCGGCAGAAATTGGAGCCGCGGTTCAAAAAGTGCAACGCACGTCTGTGCC
This sequence comes from Vanacampus margaritifer, assembly GCF_051991255.1. Lineage (NCBI taxonomy): Eukaryota > Metazoa > Chordata > Actinopteri > Syngnathiformes > Syngnathidae > Vanacampus > Vanacampus margaritifer. Next base: position 17,123,845 of record NC_135451.1, on the reverse strand, counting down.
GGCTAACAAACAGAGTTGCGGTCTGCCAACAAAGATGGCAAAAGTGAAGACAAAGAGGTACGTACCATTTTGGGGGGCCAAAATGTCATTAGAACAAGAACCTTTTCTTGTCCTCATGAGAAGCATATCTAACTTTATTTTCCTCCATGTCACTTTACTATTATTTAGGAGTTTCAGGCGATTACATTTTTTTAATCGTAATTAATGGCATGACTTCAATAGTTAACTCACGCTTAATTGCCAATTGTATCTGTTCTAAATGCAAAATAAAATGTACAATAAAATACGTTTTTCCTACGTTGAAAGCATGAAAGTGGAAAAAAATGTTAAACTAAGAGAAACATGCCTGCATCTTTTAGTCCTTGATAGAGTAATTGAGTTAAAATTAAACTGTACTGTAAAAAAACGAGTGTGATATTGATTTGTGTTGAGGTCATTTTTCTGCCACTAGATGGCATAATTCCTGTTACAAACACAAGACTAGTGAAAAACGAAACCCATCACCGTCTCTTGCTTGACAGTCCATCTGAGCCAAAACATCAAAAGAACTTGCTAAAAGTGCGAGCATTTTCAGCTCGCGTTCACAGTCGGAAAGGTCCGACGACGAAAGCAAAAGAGACGTTTAGAAAGCTGGTGCAGGTAAGCGGCAGGGCGCTTAATTATCCTGGAGAGCTGCAGGTGATGATGCGAAGGAACACGTCGAGCATGCCGCGTTTGGCCGCGCTTGCGAGGGCACGCCGCTACGCTAAGCTGATGTATGCGCGTAGACCGGCGCGAGTGCGATTCAACGCCGCGGCGAGCTGCCACGGCTGCGCACTCAAAGCTCATTAAAGGCGAGGCCTCGCTCACTTGGCTCGCTTGATTCTTGACGGCGGGCGTAGGAAGGCGATGCCTGCTTGATGCTCACAACAGGTGCAGACCCGTTCAACCCCGAACACTGGGAGGCCTTCATCAATTATTCAATAAATCATCAATTCGCTCAACAACAAGACAAGCCAGGAGGGTCCAAAATCCTACATTTGATCTGAGGGAAGAAAATCTAACAGGATTTGAAAACAAGTCAACATACGACAAGCTGATATGATGAGAGGAGAGAAGTCAGAACATGTTGCATTTGCACAATTTTCAAGATTGAAATTAATAGTCAATTAATGATACTCATTCAGTCACAGCCATTTTCACTGAAGCAACCCCCTTCGCTCCCAGCGGTTTTACTGGATTTTGACAGATTTTTTGACTGCTAAGTGAACCGTGAAGTAGCGAGGGACCACCATACTTGGCTTTTCGTCAAGACTGCAGACAGAAAATGAATCCAAGATAATCACATCTTGTATGCACCTCTATTTTAAACGGAAGCCAAATAAACAGACCCATGCCAATAAAACAGAACCTCCTTGGAGGAGATATAGAAGGAGTACAGGTTTTCCTTATCGTAAGCTTGCGATGCTATCAAAGGTTTGCTTCCGTTTCTCAGGCGTGACGCAGATGGCAGAGGACCGACCACCCAGAGGAAACCTCCGCCCCTGCACGCACTTTGCGGTAATGAGGTTTGGGCCTGGCAGACTGCAAACAGCCACCGAGGTTCTGGCCGACACCACAGGGATGCGCTGGGCTGACCCGACCCGCGTGCTCCACCCAGACCGCAACTCGGCAGCAACACGCGCCGCTGTGTGGATCCGGGGGAGAAAAAAAGCGGCGTGTTTGGGGATGAAAACAAACAAGAGCGTCCCTGTTATTTTGGGCCAAACATGGATATGCAAAAGACACGCGCGGAGCCGGCACGCGGGGAGATGAAGGGAAGAACGCGCCGCTTAAAGACGAGCCTCGGCAGAGACACAAAGAAACACTCGCTCCTCACCAGCACATCAGAGAGCAGGAAGCCCGGCAATCCCTGTGGGGTCCGTGTGATCCGGGACTGTAATCCTGTTACCGCATCTTTGATCTGCTCTCCCCAATCCTAATTTCCAAACAAACACCCTTGACGTGTGCAGTGTTTCTGGGCAGATGATGCAAAGGCAAGGGTGGATGCAAGGGACTGATGACATCGGTGAAAATCGCAAAGCGATGTCAGCTGGGGGTCGGCAAAACCTCACAGGCACTTTTTGGAAGGCAGATAAAGCCGGATGGAGGAAAGACAATGAATCAGAGGACGACCAACCTGCAGAGGGTGTGGCGGGTAGTGGAGCCAAACATCTCGCAGGTCCTGCAAAGGAAAAAAGAGGAAGTCATCAGCTGTATAAAAGGAGGGTCGCAAGTTAATACATCAAATTATAGAAAGGTGGAGCCTCAGCCAAAGGCGACCGTGGTCATAGAACGCACAATTCGACCAATAAATCATCATAGGTAAAGCTCCCCGCATACTTTTCTTATCCACAACGGAATTTGTGCACCATTGGAACCTATCAAAAGGGATTCATTGGATCCATAAATCCATTTTCAAGAGCATCTTGACCTCATTGCAGTCAAGGATGGAGCTGGAGCCAATCACAGCTGATTTTGGGCGAGTGGGGGTGCACCCTGGACTTTTTGCTTCTTTTTTTTTTTTCTCCACTTTGACAAGTACTACTTGGGTGATTTCTTGATTGACAAAAATTGGGCCTGGGTTTTGCAGTGGAATTGCATTCAAAAATCGGTGGCTAATTGTAGTTAAGTTGTGATTTAACAAGGGAGGGAGATAATTACTTTTTCCACAAAGGGCCGGGAGAGGGTTGGAATTTTTTCTCTCTCTTGATAAAGTCATCAATTAGAAACTTCATTTTGTATTGAATTAGATTGTTCAAATTGGCTTGATGATCCGAAACATTTAAATGCATAAATATGACAAACAATCAGTGATGAGTAAAATCTGCAAAAAAAATCCTCCAGAAAGGGAAAGTCTTAACATTCTGTGGCTTCAAAACTGCTGAGGTGAGCACCTGGATTATTTCCCGAGTCCAAAAAGGGCTCACTGGGTGGGCATGATTTGGGGCGAAATGACAACAAAGCATTCAGCATCTCATTTTCAAACCCGGTTGGAGGAGGGGGGGGGGGGGCACTGAAAATAGACCACCCACCAGGAGAGCGAGATGGAAGAGCTAGCGGAAGGTGAGGTTCGTCGGCGGACGCCATCCTTGGAGACCTGCATTGACAGTGCTGAACTCCGTTTGACTTTGGCGGCGTGTACAGCAATCAAGACGCTTCTTCAAGCCCGCACGGAGGAGGTAAGGTTCCGATAGCGGTGAGGGCGGGAGCAACTAGGCGGGGAGGGGAGGGGAGGGGAGGGGAGTTCTCCGGTTGTTGCCAAGGACAACGCAAGGCAAAGACAGGTTGAACGTACACACGGGAGGAACTCAAAAGGTGAGATGCATTTTTCAAATGTTGCTGGTCAACTGGGGAAGTTCGGGATTGTATAGAATAAAAAAAAGCTCCAGACTGACTTCCCATCTGTTGGCAGCTTATCCTATTTGTGTGCAGCACAAGGCTATTATTGTTTTGGATTTTTGTTTTTATTTCGTTTTTAGTTTTGTTTTTAAATTTAGTTTGTTTTCAGTGTGGTTCTGTTTGTTTTTATTAGCTTTGGTAATTTAAAAAATGCTTAGATGTAGGTAGTTTCAGTATTAGTTTTATTTTTTAAAGTGTATTTATTACTTGTGCGCAATATTTAATAAACACAATGGTAAAAAAATTCTTACCTTGCGTTGCATTTCGGTTGAAAATGAAATGAAATGAAAAAGCAGCCGAGCCGCGGCCATTGGAGCCAAAGGTCAAGCACGCCTCGGAGTGACGTCATCTGAAGCTGCTTTTCTATTGGCTGCTGCTAGATGACGTCACTTCTGTGTCACACACTTTCAAACGTCCTTATTCTGGTTTATAGAGAAATTAATACGATTTAAAATCATCCCCAAAGGGATTAAATTAATTACCAAAGACTAAAACAAAGGACATTTTTTCTATAATTACAGTTAGTTTTAGTTAGTTTTGGGTTTGAAAAAAAAAAAAAAACATTATTGTTTTTATTTTATTTCATTAACCAAATAGTTATTTTAATTTCAGCTATTTCGTTCGTTTCCCTTAACTAAAATACCCTTGGTGCAGCATAACAGCTAAATGCAGCTTCACCATGTTTACTTTCAACTCTGGGTTCCACTTACTGACCTAAGTCTGCAGATCTCAGATTAAAACTAAAACATTGATGTAACAATGAGCTCGCCGGTCGTTATAAAACATGAACATAACATTGTCAAATAAAAAAAAAAGCACATACATTTAATTGTAACCCAGAAGTCTTTGCAGCAGAGTAATTGTAATCAAGTAGGCGGAGTTTACTTTGATGAACACTGTGCAGAGTTGGTTTGACTGTAAATAAATCAACTCTGTCCAAAAAAAAAACTGCTCTATTTAATTTTAAATCAGACGGTGTTAAAAATACATGTTGAGGGCTGAAATCAACTCGGAAACATTTAACACCAACAATTCAACACTCAAATTACAATATCAGAAACCGTATTACACGACTGGTGTAAAATAAATACCATCACGACAGAGCATGATCATTTTTTCAACGGCATTATACTGTATCTTAGCCTGTTGAAAATTGGAGCAACTAAACTTAGCGTTAGCACTTAGCGACAAGAGGCGGGAATGTTGATTGCGTAGGTGTGCCTAATGAAGTGGTAGCGCGGACCCCAACAGCTAATGTTTCAATTACAGCCGTTTGCTCAAACGAGGCAGACAATGACTAAGCCGGCGTGGAGTGGGGATTTAAGAATAACATGTTTTCCTTCTTTCTTTCTTTCTTTTTTTTTTCTTTCCTGAGACTGCTGTAATTACCGGGTGCACAAATCATCTGCAGTCGCCAGACACACTACAGAGAAATGGAAGAAACAAGCGCGTGTGTGCTCGTGTGCGCGCGTGTTTCAACAGCATCTTTAATAGGAGCTGGAATTACGCCCGAGATGAAGCTACCTGTATGGACTCCATGTCGAGGTGGGCTTGCTTCAATCAAAAGAGGCTTTAATCAGCGGCGTTCAAACCCGCCGAGGGATCCAGCCGGCACGTGAGGATGCCAAGCCGAGCGTGAACGGCCAACGCTGGACTTTCTCCACGCGCTCCCGCGGGACCCAAGGCCGTCCATGATGGGGACATAATGGGCGCTCCTCTCTGACAAGGTCCGATGCTCGCTGACAAATTGGTCTCGAGCCGCGCGCTGCCAATCAATCCATCAAATGTAGTAGTGCAGCGGAGCGATCGATAAGAAATAGCCTGGCTGATCAATACGCACATAAAAGCCAAGCGCGGGTCCCAAACCGAGTCTGCTGTCGGTCAATGATCAAAGTGAAAGTCATTTCGACTGGTTTGCCGAAGCTTTTGGGAGCGCGTGGCCGTGTTGGCAGGAAACGGGAAGATGTCGGGACGATGGCGAGCCGATGACTTTGCTCATCTTCCGGTTACAAAAGCAAGAATGCCGAGCGCACAGTACATAACTTGTACTTGTGCCGACATTGCAGACTTTTGTCACAAGAGAAAGGTTAAGCTTGATATGGAATTAATAACTCGTCGGCAAAAGAGCAAAACTAGGAATTCACTCAAAGAGTTGATCAATCGTACTTTTTTGCACACCCTTATAAGCCATTTTTACAAAGTTTCTGCAAAAAAAAAATAATAATAATAATTTGCTCCATTTTGCCGTCACTCAAAATTTCATTAAGGCACTTTACAAATGTTTACACATCCTTATGTGACAATATTGCTGTATTGATTATTGTAGCGTTCGCTCTCTACATATTTGTATAACTATCGTTGATCACTATTCCTCATACCCAAAGACCTTCTGCAACATTGCGCAATTCAAGTTGAATCACTGTTACTGCACTACTGCTCACTTTAAATCGGGGGTTTCCCACGTCTCCCTCCTCCAACACATCTGAATCAAATAATCAGAACCTTTAGGAGGCGAGAAACGCGAGAAACAGGCTGGAGAGGGGCTCGAGGACCGGACTTGGAGACCCCTGCTTTAAATGCTGACTAGTGGTCACTTTTTCTGCTTGATGACTCTCCGCCTCATTTGCACAGTTTTCATTGGTTAGTACAAAAGTACTAATAGTAGCCTAACATTACGTAAAGAAGACTCTTTATTTATGTGTCATAGTTTCTTGTTACTGCAACACTAAGCAAAGCTCACACTACTGGAGACAAATTGTGTTTTCAATCAAGATGAGTCTGATTTTGACGAAAAAAACGAATTGTGGTCAAAAGAAATTGTTTGCATCAAATTTTAAACAAATCGGACTTTTGTAAGCATTAGAATAAGCAGAGACATTTTTTTTATAGTGGCATCACAAAGACTAAAAAATACTTTTTTTCTTACCAGGTGATTGTCGTATAAATGTTCCCCGATACGGCTTTAAAAGAGATTTTGGTGCGACAGAGAAGATGTCTGAGGGGCATAACCAGGAAGTGTCATTAAGCACATCAGAGTTGTCAAAGAAAACTTTCCGTGCTTGTGCGTGTGAGAGGGAGAGAGAATTAATGAAAGTGCGAAGATTGGCCAATGGGCACAAAGTGAATTCATCAGGATGATGATTGCTCCTCCACAGAAGGGAATTCCCCGAGGAGCGCACGGTGGCGTTAGCATTTCGTCTGCAATATTACTGCCGATTCCAGGTCGGACTGCGGCGGCGACGACGACGGGGAACGGAGACCCCGCCCCTCCACGCCGGGCTGTCATTCTCCCAGCAGAGGCGTTAATAACCTCCACTGCCGTCATTAAGCCAATTAGCATCTCGCCTTTCTGCCGGATGGAGCCAAATTTGCTCCCGGTTTGTTTGGAAACAAAAGGCGAGGCCGCGCTGAAGGAACAACAATAACGGATGCATTCATTAATGCCAACAGTGGCCCAAAAACACCACCAAATAATTTGTAATAAATGATGTTCAAAATAGTGATAGATCAATATGTTTTTTTCAAGTCCAATACCAATACAGATTATTAGTTGTCAAGGAGACCGATAACCAGTAGTCATTTGCTGTAAAAGAAAATAAAAACATAAAAAGAAATGACAGCTTTGTTTAAAAATTATAACAAAAATTGGTAGTGTTGTAGATTTTATAAAGTGGAAATTTAAATAAAACCATAAATGAAACGTTTTTTGTATCTCACTGAGCGACAAATGCAGGTTTTTGCAGAGGGTGAAAAATTGTCTGAATATGTTCAAAGTATCTTTGTGACAAGTAAAAAATAGTCTGTCAACATCTAACAAATCCTGATGAAAACCCTAAATTCGCAACGTTTGCTAACATTCATCGCTCAGATTCGTAAAAAAGGCCGATTATCAGCCCATCCCTATTTCAAAATAATAATAATAATAATAATAATAATAATAATAAAATAATAATACAAAATGACACATTCAGTTGGGAACTTTTTGATTGGATGTGTCAGCAGAGGAGCGGTGCAAAAACATTTGCGAGGGGAACCATCCCCTCGAGTGATAACGAGCAGAAGGGAAGCAAGGAGGGAGAATATTCAGCATCCTGTTGTTGTTGCAAGAAGAAGGAGGAGGATGCGATGAGGAGGAGCAGCCATGTGTGAATCGGTGTTGTTAGAGACAAAAGAGGAAAGCACGGGACCACTCAGCCAGGTGTGAACGGACCCCCTTACTGACAAATAGAAGGCATTTTACCCTCTAATGGGGGGAGACGTACACTCTCCCTCTTCTCCATTGCATCTCATTAGTTTGATAATGAAGCCCACTCGGACGCGGAGCGCAGAAATGGATCTTGCTCGCAGCCCACGGCTTCTCCTTAGCCGCGTCTCCCCCCACCCCGAGCCAGCGCGCCCGCAATACCACCCGGCAGCCTCGCCTGTCTGCTCGCCCGCGTCCATCTGTCTCCTTCTTGCAGCTTTGTGCAGCAGGGCGGCCATCAGGAGGATTCAGCGTGGGGGGGGGGGGTTACAAGTCAAGCTATTTCAATCCACAGGCGGACGCAAACTTTCAAAGTTGTACAACTTTTGCACAACGGACTTTTGTTTTGTCTTTGAGTGGCTCCATTTACCTTTTATGCCTTTTTCTTTTTTTTTTTTTACACACAGAGTACATTTCAACTAACACATATTCCATCTCCTTTACTTAAAATTTTGAACTCTTACTAATTTTGACCATATTTAATGTCGACGCACCTTTAATGTAGAATATAAAGTATTTCAAAGTTAAATGATACCATTCGGTTTGATACAATGCGGCTGGATCTTTTAAATGAAAAAGAAAAAAGAAAAGATTTACTTTACTACTACCGACATACAGTGACGTGACATATAAACAAGTGTATAATGTTAATTTAGTTTAAATTAATTAATAAAATTAATAAAAAATAAATTAGTGAATTCTCTCTGTTCTTTGCATATATGAAATGGATAAGGGCTTACAACTCATACCAATGTTCAATCAATCATATATACATACACACACAGTTTGATTAACGTGCAACATCATATATTTACGACAACAAAAATATGGAGTCCCACCTGGTACCCTTTCGAGTGCACACTTGTTTTTAAGTCAGACTGCTCCCTTTGTAAAGTAGGTTAAAACGACTTCTTTTTTTTCCTCAGTCCAATGAAACTATTTTAAATGGGTCGCACCTGTAAATCTCAGGCTAATCCCCGCCAGATTAAAAAGGTCCACATTTAAAAAGGGATTACCTTTGTGACGGTGTCGAGGAGAGCCGAACAATAAAAGCTTTAATGAGCACAGATCGAATCCGTCCCGACTAAAGGCGAATATCGGCATACTGATCAAGTTCAAGTGTCCGCCTGTTTAAAGTTTAATAAGTGCAGGTGAAAAAGCATATCCCGAAGAAAATAATGAAGATGGGGAGTTGAAGTGGTAAATTGAAACATTTCATCTGAATTAAGAAGATCACTTTTAATCCTCGCAGCGATCTCCAGCTGCTCTGACTTTTGGGCAAAAGTGATCCATAATTCATGATAATTTTCCCCTGTAGTTTTGTGCTGTGAGATGTTCAAATATTTAGTCCTCAAACTTTTTTGATGTGCTCCGTCAAACATCTACTCAGGTCTGGATCAAAAGACTCGGGCTGGACCGCCTCCCATCTTGTGCGAGTTTCGCGTGTGTGTGTGTGTGTGTGTGTGTGCATCTGCTGCAGTCTTTTAATTGACTCGTAACACTCGTGGCCAAGATAAATGCAAATACTAAAGAATTCATCAATTATTTATGGCTGCCGATCACGCACGCACGCACGCACGCACGCACGCACGCACACACCGGCAGGTGTCTTGCTGCACACTTGCAATGTTCCCCCTGCACTTCATCTATATTTCACTTTTGACTTCTTCTCCTTTCCATTTTGATGTTTGAGTTTGGCAAACAAGCCCGAGGAAGTGTGAACAATTGAAAAACAGCAACAAGACGTTTGCTGATGAGACAATCCGACATTTTTGTTTGACTTGAGCGGGTTGAGCATTATCATGATTATGTGCATGATAAATCAGCAGCGACCAGTCACGATGCTGTAACGACAGGCGCAATCTAATGAGATTCCGTCCTCCTCTGTAGTTTAATATCTATTATTAAAAAGTCCAGAGCAGGCAAGGTGAGGTTAAGAGTAAGCCCCTCTTGAAATTGCTTCATTTCTTTATCTTCATTACGCGTCGGACAATTGAACTGCCATTTGAGTACTTGCGCAACAACTTCTTTTTTTTTTTTGGACCTCGCAACATAAAATGTAAGAATGTAAGAAGATCCACACAAAAAAAGTCTCAAGAAGACAGGGATGTCTGCCATTTTGATTTGAAGTGGCCATTTGAGCCTCTTTTCCACTGCCGGTACGCTACGCTACTCTACTCTACTCTACTCTACTCTACTCTACTCTACTCTACTCTACTCTACTCTACTCTACTCTACTCTACTCTACTCTACTCTACTCTACTCTACTCACTTTTTCTGGTACCTGCTCTTTTGCGGTTCTAAAAAAAAAAGTAGCCCAGTTCCAAAACGTAACGTAATTATTTTGGAGGCCAATGATTGGTTCGAGACATGTCGTCATCAAATGTGAAGCCGCGCAAACCACCACCCCGGGTAAACAGCTGCCATTAACGACCAAGAAGGGACAACAATGGCTTCCAAACAAATTCATGCTCGGACTTTTGAGGAGGCGCAAACCTTTTTTTTAACATTATTGAATGCGTTTTTTTTTTGGGAGATAAACGCGAACAAAACAAGCGCTACTAGCAAAGGTCGTCAACGAGCCAGCTTCTGTTTGACCTCCTTCCAGTTCAAGCTGCTGAAGTCACGTGACCTTGCGGTCTAAAAATAGTATTCGCGCGGTACTCCGTTGCGGCCAAATTGCGACCTTGCATGCGACGAAGGTTATTTAAGTTTATTCATCCTGTAATGTTCGGATTCAGCCACAGAAGCCATTTTGAAGCCATTTCAGCGGAATGTCTAAGTAGATGCGCAAACCCGTGTTTGAAAAGACATAGGAAGTGTCGGCCATTTTAGTTTGAAGCTGCTATTGAGGGCCATTTTGGGAACTTTTGGGTGTACTTCAAAATGTGCTAGTTCTACATATTTACACCAGCATTTGTTGTCGGGGCATCGCCGTCTGCCTTGAATATTTTCATAGGCTTGAATAAATAGTTGTGATAAATTTGCTCCTGACATCCTTCCAACTCTCATCCAGTCCAGCGCATCTTCCAACTTGCATCAGGCTTGTTTAATATTTAATATTTCGTGTAGCCTATTTGGCTACAAAAGCTAAAAGTGAGCACTGTTGTCTTTGTAAAGGCAAAATGTGCGTATTACATCTCATTAGGTTCCAGGCTTCAGATGTTGTGCCTGCGTCTGTGCATATTACTTTGCATTATTGACAAGTGTATTGAAAGCCACTAAAAGCGAGACAACTAAATTCAATCTCCATCTCAAAGCGCCGAATATTACAGATGCACCCCCCCACCCCCACCCCCCCCTTCCCCGATCTTTTTATCCAAGAGCATCAGTAGTCAAATAGCGTCAGTTGAAAATAAATATGCAAATGTGAGGCATGTTTCATGTCTGGATGCATTGCTTAAAATAATAAGAGCAGACGTTCCGGCTGTGAAACCGCGTTCTCAAATCGTACCATGTGTCAACTTGTGGCCAACTTTCATCTCCCTGTGAAGTTTTACTCGCCAATGTTTATGACGCTTCTTTGACTAAGACCGCCGTGCGTTCGTCGGCCTTGATTGGGAGCGACTAAAAACAAACACGGCTTGACGAGATGAATGGAAAAAGCTTCGGATGAGACGGCGTCAAACGTTACCTGGCCGTTGAAGAGCAGTCGTCCGAAGAGCTGCCGGGCCTCGTCCAAGCCGCCCTCCAAATAAACAGCACCTGCACCACACGTCGCACACGCTTTATTGACGCCATAAATAAGCACACATCTGAAATCACTAATTACATTGGACAGTCGCCACATTCCACAATTATCCTCGTTAGTTCCGTTGAAGGCACAAAATGGTCCAATGGGTGCCAAATGCGAGCATGGTTTGTGCCCAGCGATTGGCTGGCGACGCGTTTGTCTCGGGATGCACGATAATGCTATTTTCAACTGATACCGATAAGCCAAATCATTTAGAGAGTGCCGATGTCGATAAACGATATGTAAGCCAATAATTGTTTGCAAAATTAAGAGGGGAGGGGGTTGAGGAGTTGGGCTCAAATTGAGCCACAACCACAACAGATGGACAAATGCAGCAAGTCTATTATCGGTAGATTTCTTTATTATCCGTTTTATGACGTCAAATTGGTCGATAATTGCCAATTATTATTGGCAGATTTTTTTAATTATCTGGTTCATCTGTATGACGTCAAATTATATCATTTCCGATAATTATCGGCAACGATATTATCCGGCATCCCTACTTCCCTGACCAAAAAGTCACTCGGCAGCCTGATGATGACAAGCGCCACAGAAAATGGATGGAGAAATCGCTTCATTAAAAACAGGCCTGTTTATATTGCGTTGTATCTTTTGGATGCAAAATGAACTCTAAAAGTCACAGCAAATATTTAAACAAATAAAATAACATGCAGCTTTGTTTATCCGCGTTGGAAACCAAAGACATTTTTATGCAAGCGGCGCACAATAAAAGATGAGGAAGAGAAAATAAATTGGACTAAAGGACTGGTCCAGAATGTAGGAACGCTGCTGGCAGGGTGAACATCACAAATGTGTCTCTCGCTCGCTCGTTCTCTCTCTGTGGGAATGATTTGCAGCATCTGGCTCTTTTTTCTTCCAGCAGCAAGTCAGCTCTCCTCCGCATCTTTTGTTCTTTTACTCAATTCGCCGCAACTATCAGAGTGCCTTTAAGCGGCGCACAACTTGCAACCATCACACTTAGGGCGACTCATTCAATTTGGAAAGTAATAACCACCTGGCAAATTGGGTATACAATCATGCAGCCCTTTTTATTACGTGCATAAATGAGGCGCGCGCGCCAGTGGAAAGGCGCGAGCGGCTTTCATGAAAGACATCAAAAACATATGAGGGATTCATCATCTGGGAAGGAAAAGTGCTTTCAGATGGCAAACAGGCCATTTGCAGCGCCACGCAGCAAAAGCCCATAAAGAAATACAAACAAATGACAAACACACAATGGCAAGCGCTAATAAACACACACACATCGGTGGCGGCGGCGGCGGCGGCGGCGGGCTGGTGTGTCCTTTGCCGGCAAACTGCTGGCGTGGAACAAATGTTGTTCAAATGTGATTAAGTCTACTGACGAGTTGCTTTCGCAGCCTCCGGCTCACTTGTTGTGTACACGAGTCGTCGGCCAAGAGCTGAAAGGAACGTATTGGAGGCAAAACGGGCCATTTTGGGCCAGCTTGACACCACATAGAGTCTAAATACGCTTAAAATCACGTCAACACCCGTGTTACAAAACATAACTGTCATGTGGCTTACACTTTGAGGTCACATGATTGGAAAATTACGTGAAGACTGAAGTTATTTTGATGACCAACATTTGAAGGAAACTCACGAGCTAAAAGACGTTCAAGCATCCATCCATTTTCCAGTGCTTGACCTCATTAGGGTTGCGGGACTTGGAGTGGCGAGCTAAGTTTGGGTGAGAGGCGGGATAAAACCCGGGACTGGTTACTAGTCAATTGTACAGTTGGAAACTATCTCAAGAGAATCTCAAACCCAAAACGCAGTCGTGACATGGAAAACATAATTGTCAGGTGGCCTTGGGTTTTAAGTTGGAAAGTTTATGGTTCCACCAAATTTCAGATTTGTACTTCATGTCCAACACTGTATGCAGCGATGGGTGTTTTTTTTTTAAGTGTTTTTTTCTACTGCATGTCAATTGTCACTGTAAAAAAAAAAAAAAGTATTTACTTTGAAAAAACCTGTTAACGTTTTTTCACTCAATTTCTAAGTAACTTTTACAAGGAGCGTTTTGAGTACATTTTACAATTTCATATTATATATATATATATATATATATATATATATATATATATATATCAGGGATGTGATTTGACCAAAGTGAAATTATCTGAAAATTTAGCCGGGGGTCTGGGGGCCCCCCGGAGCTCATGGGTTTTCCGTGTTTTTAAGTACTTTCAATGCACTCACATGACAAAGAAATAGACAAAACAACAGCATAAATTTTCAATGTATATTGAACTATCCCATATAAAATGGCAGTTTTAGTCAACTCAAAATCAGTCACATTCAAAAACATTGGACTGCCTTTGCTTTTAAAAACTATCACTGAGAATATCATCATATCTAACTAATGTGATTACTAAGTTAACACATAAATAATGTTGAAGAGTTCAAATTTCATGAACAAATAATTGTATCATGACCAAATGAAAAGTAACTCATATTAGAGCATACCACAAATGTCTTTGTTATAGCAGAAGATGTTATCTGTCGGAGTCATGTGCATACACAATGAACTACTTTAAAAAAATAATAATAATAATTGGAATTTTTTTTTTGGGGGGGGAGATAAAAAAAGCGGGATTCCGCGAATTAGCGGAGAAATCACATCCCTGATATATATATATATATATATATATAGATATATATATATATATATATATATATATATATATATATAAAAGCAATGTAAGCATTGAAGATGGTGGATTTTGGATTCATCATTGTTGTTATTGTGTATTTTCTCCAGATTTTACAGTAAGATGCTTTGGCACCACCTGTTGACTTGACAATCTGCAACCTCTCCATTAATGTGGGCTGAGGTATTTCCCCTCCCCTGTATCTGGACGAAGAAGTGTTTTTCAAAAATAGTCGCGCGGCACGTGTGGTCTGAACAGCAGCTCACTGTTTAAGTCCTTTCAGATGTGCAAGTCAAGTGTAATTTTGGCTGGGGAGGGCGCGAGGGCCGACCGCATGAAGCTCTCCGGGACTCTTCCCGGGACGCTCTGCGCTAAGTATTGGCGCTGGGGATTTGTGGTTTCTGCAGAGCTCGAGATGCTGCTACGTGACAGATGTTGCCTCTGGAGACCAGCTGGGAGACACAATTTCAACGGCTTTTAACTACCACTCATAATATATTTGCGTGTGTGAGTGCGTGGAGGGGGGGCGGGCTGTCCGGGAGGCAGTTAACTTCATTATTTGATGACACGGCACATTTGGAACGCTCCCAAACGGATGCGTCAAAGTCATTGAAACTTTTCGCCACTGATTACATTTTCAAAAGTTCTCCCATGAAAGAGGGTGGAGGTGAGTTTTGGGGGGTGTTAATGCAGGGAAAAACCAGCAGAGCCCCCGGGGGGATTTGAAAAGGTATTAAAAATCTCAACGCAACACCTTTGGTGTCAATCAAAGGGCCTTTGGATGAAGAAAGCAAGATATGCAGTTACTTCACGCCGGAGCGGCCCTGACAAGGAGGCTGTCAGTGAGCAAAAAAAAAAAGAAGTGTGCCCCAAAGCCATCCGATAAATTGCACAACTTGGTGCAATCATTAAAGGGAGACGTGCGAGCGCGCTCCGGTCCGGCCCGGCAGCCTGCCTAGCTGCAGCTGACAGCCGCGGCACGCAGCCGCAAAGAGGCCCGAGCAATTAAGACGCCGGCATCCCGTTTCCAGCGGCAGCGTGACCGGGCCAAACCGCCGCACGCCTTCCACAGCTGGAACACGTTACCGCCATGGGACATCCCCAGTCATCAGTCCATTGTGAAAATATGGTATAGATTCGGGGATCCTTTCAACCGTATGTGGGCACAAGGAGTGTTGGGATTTGTGGTTTTTAATCATAATTAACAGATTGACTTGTGAAATTAATGGGAAATTAATCGCACAGTTTTATCTGTTGCAAGTGTACAATAAAACATATTTTAAAATGTGCATACTCTAGTTATTTAACATATAAGTTAACAAATATAGTTAACAAATACAAATGCGGTATTTTAGTTAAGTGATAGTCATTTTATAGCAAGTAATTCCGAAAGCTATTTCAAATAGTAAGAATATACTAAACAGCAAAAAGGAGTCATACGTAATTTGCTGCCACCAGATGGCATTAGTGTTTCATGTTGGGCATTAGTGTTACATGTTGGGCATTAGTGGCAAGAACAGCATATTTGTTGTGACTTTACAGGTACTTTGAAATTCAGGGACAATTCAGGACCCTTGTGTGTACGTTGAAATTTTTTTTGGCAGCTACTTGGTGTTTCTCAGCCCTAATACAAGATTTTTGAGGCGTCACACACAAAGTTGACCTCTACTACAATTGACCTTCATTCATCGAGGCAACCTTGAACAACAACAAGTGTAAATCTGGAGCTTCTATTCTTCTGGGAGTGCCCGAAGGAACGTTTGTCCACTTGAGAAGAGATGAAATATTAAGACGCAGGGCGCTCTTGTGTTTATCTTAAGATCACATCGTGTAGCGTTCCGTTGACTTTGTCTTGGTGTGAAAGCTACTTGGCAGTTGTCAGCGCTAATACACACAAGGGCTCAGATCTGCGCCACCATTAAAGCATTAAACCGCAGGTTGAACGCTGAACTGACCCTCGTTCATCCGGCTGCTCTTGGACAACAGAGCGGACAATGGTTAGATTCGGATTTAAGGGGCGGGGCCAGACAAGTCAGTCAAGTGCGACTGTGAGCCAAAAGTAGAGCAGCGAGCAAAGTGAACGTGCACTCCGGATGTTTGATGGAGGTCAGTAAGAACACGCTGCAAGTTCTCCAGGAGAAACGTACGCCTCTAATGAAGGTCCGCATCTGTCAGAAACCTCATTCAGTCCAACTGCGCCATGTTTGGGAGCAGAATTCCAATGTCTGAGAGCCTTCCGTGACCACTAAAAAAGCGTACGAAACACCAGCGGCTGACAGTCACATTAATAACCCAGAATGAATTATTCAAAAACGCTCAGACTCTAATCCATCAAATAATATATTAAGCTCCCTCTCAGCTCAATGGGGGCTGAAACAGCAGACGGACGCGCAAAACAACACATTAAAGAAACTTTCTGCGACAAAAGGGAGCGGGCACTGTTGCAACATCAAACATCTTACTTTTCAAAAAGTCAGAGAAACAACGCCCCCCCCACCCACCCCCCAAAAAAAGAAGAGCTGCACGCAACTACAATTGCTGCAATTAACAAAAGGAACGGCGCTCGCTCAGCGAACACACCGCATGCATTGTGCACGAATCTGATATTCAGCGAGCGGGAGATAATCCTTTCTCTCCGTTCTTTTAATAGGAAGAGCTTAGAGAGAGCCCTCACAAAAGGTTCACCATCTGTATCCCCAATGGCTGCTGGCAGCGTATAATCCACAGATCAACTGTACAAGGAAATTAGGGCCATAAAAACAGAGAGGGCCTCTTTTCTTCGTCTTCGCCAGCTCGCGCCGCTTTCTCTCAATTCCTTTCAGTCGGAAGGAAGCCACGGCAGGCTTATCGGAGTCGAGGACCTGAGAGGCAAAACAGTAGGGCAAAGCGTTTCTATGAAGGCGGCGAGTGGTTTTTCTCTAGACCAAAGAGGTAAAGTGGGCGCCGGAGAACAGGGAGGTGCGGCAGGCCAAAAGAGCCCAAATGAGAATGGCCCACTCTGGCAGAAGTTAATGACAGAGGATCAGAAAAGCAAGATTTCCATTCAACACTTGGAATTATTATTCAGGGTTGCAGGGCACCTATTTGCATTGCAGATGCCTTTGCTTTCCATTCCTTCGCAGCCTCGCCGCCTTTCTCTCTCTCTCGCTCGCTCTTTCTCTCTGCCAGAGAATTGCCCCGCCGCCGGCTCGGGAGATAGACGCGTTCTGCGCTGCGCCCATGCAAAGCAGCAGATTATCTGACACTTGCAACGCAGCGCAGGTTCAGCGGTCACCGCGCCAGAGAAACAAATAAAACAAAGGTCAAAAAACACGCACGCTAAGCCGTTAGCGCGCACCGCCAGGCAACTCCTAATGTTATGCGTGCGTCATATTCCAGCAGCGCCTTTCGAAACGCAGGAGGGGGCAAAGCGCCGTTTCGAGTTCGGGCACGAGGGCGGGCGTGACGAATCAATTGAGCAATTAGGAATTGTGTCCGGCGTGTAAAATTGAATTGAGATTTGACCCTGACGAGGTTGTCCGTGTCACTACCTGTCTGCAGAAGAAATGACAGGAAAGCGGAAAAAGAAAAAAAATACAAGAAAGGAAGAGGAAAACGAGCGGCATTGTTTTGACTCAAAGAAAGTTTGTTGTGAAATATGCAGATGACACATGATTAAAGGCGGCTCAACAGGTGCGCCGCCTCGACATGCTGCAGAGGAAAACAACACAGGAAGAAAGCAAGAAAGAGAATGTTTTTTTTGGTCTAAAACGAAAATAAAAAATAAAAAAAGACACAGGGACAATTAAATCTTACAATCAATGCTGGCCATTAAAAAAAAAAAAGTGCCAGCCAATGTAGAGCATTTTGACGCAGCAGTCAACAGAGCAAAGCGTGCCTATTTTGAAGAATCTTGAATATAAAACATGTTTTCAGTTATTTCACATAACTCCAAATATGAAACTTGTTGTTGATGCCTTCAGTGAGAATCTACAATGGAAATAGTCGTGAGAATAACGCAAACACATTGACTGAGGTGTGTCCAAACTTTTGGCCTGTACTGCACATCATAGCTTCTACTTATAAATTTAAATAACCTCCATCATTTTTTCTCTTTTGCGACGGTCACATTTCCAAAGACGCGCCATGTTCGTGAGCGTCGTGATCTCATCTAAAAGAGACCCAATTATTATTGATTACTTATCCAGCTTTACTCTGAAACCAGAGCTGACCAATAATTTTGTTTGCCCATTCCCTTAGAATTTTTTTTTTTAACTCTTTGACTGCCAAAAACGTTAAATAACGTTTAGTAAAATCCTAGGGAGAAGTGCCAAAGACGTTAAAAGACGTTTGTTTCAAAACAGAGGTGAAACTAACCATTTTCTACTGTTGATTACTGAAAAACGGAATAAGGTAGAAACAAACTTTTTTTTCTGATGAAAGATGAGAGTCCAATCTTTCATTTGGTAGTATGTGTGTTTCCATAGTCCAAACACATAATTTTTTGTGGACCTTGAAAGATCAGTCAAAATGCTTTAAATCGGCTGGCACCCACGGCATCCCTTTTCTGAAAACGTCTGGCAGTCAAAGAGTTAATTGACGACAATTTCCGTCTCTGCCGCTCCTCGTTAGGGTTCCCGTTGATGACATTTCACTTCAATGGCACTCAAAGAGTTAATTGAAACAAAACAGGAAGACGAAATGTGAATTCATCAAGGAGGTGCCATTGAATGGAGTTTGTGATGTTACCGGGGCAGCAATGAGGGTTACTAAAGGTCAAACAACACGCTTCCTTCTTGCTATTAAAAAATGGTGGTACTTCGGAAAGTAAAGAATGCAGTGTGCTTGTCTTGCACGGTGAATCGTCTGCTTGCTGAGACTTGGAGAAAGTGTTATTTGTTATTTGGGGGGTGGCAACAGTGACAGCATGACTCATGGCGTGCGTGGCATGTCTCCCAGCTAATAACAGCCAAAGCCGAGATGAGAGCGCCGGAAAAGAGGCGAGCCGAGCGAGAGCACAAAAGACGCGGGGAGCAAGTCGGAGACGGCTCGCTAACAAGGTCTTGAAGACGGCGTTTGAGCGCCAAAACTGAAATGAAGATGACAAAAAGTCCCAGCGAGAGAAAAAAGGCGACATCAGACGGGAAAGTGACGCCCTCAAAGGCGCGTCACTTTTCCTCGCGTCTGCCATTTTTTTTGTGTGCCGCTTGTTTGGCAGCGTGTCTCTGACAGCACTTTTCCTCGCGCAGGTTCCCTCAGAACAGCGTGTTTATTCATCACTTTTATTAAGTTGAAATTGGAGATGGGAGGGGGGGGGATGAAAGCGAGGAGGCTTCCAGCATGGCATTGTCGCTCGGATGTGCGCCGCAATGAGAACGCCGCCGACAGCCACGGGACAGAATAGATTACTACTTTGTCTCGGCCGATAATGAACCCGTGACAAGTGCGGGGGCCCCGGGGCCGACAGGGGGGCCACGGTGCCAGTCAGCACTTCCGCTTGACGCGCGGAGGAGGAGGAGGAGGAAGATCTCTTGAAAGCCGAGGCGCTCTCTGCAGCCGAGGCGGCAATCAGGACGGAGATAAGATAAGAAAAAGCTGCAGACGCTGCAGCTTTCCAGGAGTCGAGCTTAGCTCGGCGGGACTGGCGCGCACACGCGGGTGTGTGCGCGCATGTGACACCACCAAGAGCAAGGGCAATAAGGGGGTTGCCCAAAGGTGCGTACCGCGGCCGGGAGCAAACGCCACGGCAGGAACCGGCACTCAGATTAAGATCTTAATAGCTAAAAGGGAGTAAGGTTTTAAGGGAACAGGATGGAAAAAAGATCCGACACAAAGACAACAAGATGGGACTGAGATAGAAGAAGCATCGCAGCATGTTAAATAAAATTGAAATTGCTGCCAAAAGCAACCTGGATCGCATTAAGTGCATTATTTGTACAGTGGGACCTTGACTTGAGGGTTTCATTCACTCAAGTTATCATTTATACCAAATCATCTTATGTTAAAAATAAATAAATACATATATAATTTTAAAATAAATAAATACACTTTTATTTTGTTTTTATTATTTACTTAAATAAATAAAATCTCTACAGTGTATAAAAGCATAATGTAAAAAAAAAAAAAAAATGTTAAGTGTAATCATTGTACATACCGTTAGTATTTGTGTGCTAAATATGTGCCTTTAAGGGGCATGGCCTAGTGAGTGACACCAGGAGGTGGAGTTAAGGTTGGCTGGTTCGAGTGTTCTCATTTTGTATTTGTAATTACCTCTTTGACTGCCAGATGTTTTCAGAAAAGGGATGCCGTGGGTGCCAGCCGATTTAAGCATTTTTGACTGATCTTTCAAGGTCCACAGAAAACTATGTGTTTGGACTATGGAAACACACATACTACCAAATGAAAGATTGGACTCTCATCTTTCATCAGAAAAAAAAAGTTTGTTTCTACCTTATTCCGTTTTTCAGTAATCAACAATAGAAAATGGTTAGTTTCACCTCTGTTTTGAAACAAACGTCTTTTAACGTCTTTGGCACTCCTCCATAGGATTTTACTAAACGTTATTTAACGTTTTTGGCAGTCAAAGAGTTAATCACACATTTTATATCTGTTCTAAAAGTACAATTTAAAAAATTGTCATTTTTCATACTCTTGTTAACAAAAGGGAAAGAAAATGTTAAACCAATAGAAATAGTTCAAATGAATATTTGACGTCTATAACCGTCAATGGCAGTGAATGAGTTAAAATAATGTGCATCAGCGACTGGTGCTCTCCTTGCCCACATGTGAAGGCATTACAGTACAATTTTATGCTCTATTTCATTTTTACTGCACTCTTTTTTTTTTTTTTCTAAAAAACTTAAAAAATTAAGTTGAGTTACTTAACTGTATTTGCTCACAGCTAAAAGACACACAGCATTTCTGTTATTTAGCCAATATTGGGAGGTGTGATGTATTTATTCATGACTCATTAAGAATGTTAATTGAAGTGTTATTTCCGCTGTTTATACAGGAGATACGTGGGCATCACTTGCTTTCACACCTTCCATATACAGAACATTTCTCATTTCCTGTTTTTCACCCATTATAACGCACAAGTTGATTATTTTGTTGTTGAGAACATCATTTGGAGTTAAAAACTCCTTGGCGGAGGTAACAGTCTCACCTATGAGGGCCTCAAAGCAGTTGGCCATGGCATGCCGCAGGTCCGACTCCCGGCACAGGTCTGGCCCGTGAGCGTAGAGCATGAAGCGATCCAACTCCAGTTTCTGGAAAAGAGGACCACTTTCAAAAAGAGAAACTTCTGGAATCTTTTTTTTTTTATTAATTGATATTGCTTATAAGCAAGACTCAAAACGTTTTTGGGACCATGGCAATATTTAAAATAGAACGTTTTTATACGTTTTTGGAAGCAAAGGAGTTAAAGGCAGCCATCATTAAAAAAAAAAGTAACGAACACATTGTAGGTTTTGTTTGGGGGTGGGTGGGATAATGGAAGTGATGAATAGCATTTGAAAGTGCGAAATGATGTCATTTTTGCAAACTTGCAAGCTGCAAGTTGACTTCCTGTGAAGTGCATCCAAAGTCCAAGTTGCCTCGCAGCCGACGCGCAAACAAACAGCCAGGGTGCCACTTAATTACGGCTGCTAACCGTTGGGGGTCTGCCGCCCCCTGCGACTCAAACGCCGCATTTGACGACGGCTCCAATTCCGAGGGCGACTTCCCCACTTTCAAGTCCTCAATGCGGCGGATTGTGAGGATAAATATACATGTATAATTTTTAAAAGATAATTACGAGTGTCCTCCAGCAACTTGGCAACGGCGAGGCGCTGGATGGCGCTCACGACAGCGCGAGCGGCAAATTGAAACAAGTCCGCCGGCGACGCGGCGCTAATGCCGATTGGAGCGGCGGCATCTTTGTATTCAGCGGGGAGCGACATGAAAGATGCAACTTTTTAATTGCTTTCTCGCTCCGGTGCCGTTGTGGACTTTTGCTGGCGAGCCACTCCAACGAGCTCAGCCGGCATGAGGAGGGAAGGGATGAGGGGTCGCGCAGGTTTGAAGCCTGCAGTGTTTACGGAAGACCTACAGGGGCCCCCCGGGACCCCCGGGCTCTTCCTCCCAAACAAGCACCTTTTAACTCCAATTACAAAGCTGTAAGGGCAAAATGAGGGAAGAAACGGGGAGGGGGATGGCAGCTCGACAGGATCCCGGGTCTCCCCTGTGCCCCCTTAAAGGGAAGTGGAGTCTCAAACAATCTCCTGTCAGTTGGAGGACCTTCCCACCATGAGGGGTGGGGGGGGGGCTCACCTTTGCGAGCATGGCCAGATGCTGGTTTTGCACGATGGCTGTTCTGTAGGTGGCCAGGCCTCCTTCCTCCAAAGTGGGGAAAAGGTAGTACAAGTGGACACTGCGGAAACAAACACACACAGAAAATGGGTAAGTTGGACCGTAGGCAGCATTGCGCGAAAGTGGATTACGAGTCTGCTTCACAGTTCTCTTGGGGGGGTTCAAATCTGGGAGATGGCTTTATGGCGGTAGCTTCATTGAAGATACTAATGACAGGTGAGCCGCATATACAGTATTTATTTGTTTTTTTTAGGGGTGTCAGGCGATTACATTTTTTACTGGTAATAGTAAACTCACAATTAATTGCAAATCTTATATCGGTTCTAAATCTAGAATAAAACCTACAATAAAATGTTTTTTCTAATCTTGTTAATAGAAAAGTGGAAAAACATGTTCAACTAAAAGAAATATGGTTGCATGTTTTAGTCATTGATACAGTAATTTCATAATAATTCATAAAATTGAGTTCAAATTAAATTAAGTAAAGGGCGGTCATTAATCGCGCGTTAAAAAAATGTGTGGCGTTAAAGGCACTTTAAATAACTCAAAATTAACACGCTAATTTTGACACCCCTATTTTTTATTTATTTATTAGAGCCCACTCAATTCCTTTAAATACAAAGCATTATTTATTTTGTACATTTTAATTTATTTATCTCATGAAATAAACTGTCGTGACTCAAATTAAAAACTACACTACAATACATTTAACAAGGTATTAATCAATTACATATTGAATTGTAATTGCATTCTTTATTGTGACTGGCACGTGCCCTCGCAGTGTCTGGTGATCTTTCCAGGGTGATTGAGAGAAACTTAAGGAGAGGCTCCAGCAACCCTAATGAGGATAAGCGCCATTGAAAATGGACGGATAATTCTTTCGTAACGGAATCCACAATGGACACCAACGTGTCGTCTGTCATTTGAAGGCGGGCGGGTGAGTTACTCTCCCTCATGATTCATTCATTGAACTTTTCAAGGCGTTTCCAGACCCGAGCCGGTCGGAGCCCGCCAGCGGACGCATCGGTGGTTTCGCAGCTGGCTTCCGGGGCGAGCCGCTTCCATTTTCATTACCAGCCAGCGTCGGCCAAACCTGCAGCGTGTCATTTTGATTTCATCCGAATCACCGGCAGACATTTAATTCAGTCGTTTGTAATCAACGGCGGGACAGGAACGCAGGTGGCGTTCACTTGCCCAAATTCCTGCTGGAATGTTGGCTGGGAAACAAAGCGCTTGAAATTAATACAAACTTTTAATTCCATGGAAATGATTAGAAAGTTTACTTTTAGGTCAGAGGAGGGGAAAGTATGAAATAAAAATATGGACCATTCTGTATCGAGCATGTTGCAATAAAGGGGAAGTCAAGTGTTTAAAACAAAATGTTCTGTGTGCCTCTACTAGTCTAAACACAAATTCTGATTAATTTTGCATTTATGGAATATGAATTAAGCAAAAAAAATCCACATTTGTACTCATCTCAGGAGGCTGCCATTTTCCCACTTGCTGTCAACTGATTGATGATGACATCATAGTTGCTCTGGGCTCAGCTAACAACCAATCAGGGCTCACCTGGCTATTTTCTGGGTTTGGTCATGTGACGTTCGCAAGCTGAGCTCACCCAGCACTGTGATGACTTTTTTTTGTTTTTGTTTTATTCACTTTGGATTAATTTATATAATTAAATAATGGGGCAATTTTTTCATTGCAAATGTTAAAATATAATATGTAAAATAATAATAGAAATAATATAAAATATGAGTTCAAATGAAATTAGATGAATAAAAAGTATTATTGGACTATTAAAATAAATTATTTTGTTTATATTCATTTATAAATATTTTGTTCCTCTTTCAAATTTTTTCTACCAATGACCTCACTCTTCTATTCATTAAAAAAAAAAAAAAAGCACTTGACACTTAAGTTTACACACCCCTGCTAACAGAGCTACTTTATATGAACGCTTTGGATAAAAAAAAATATAAATTGATCAATGAACTAATCAGAAGTTAGTTAATTGTTCATCTTATGATGTATCAAACAATTGTAGGCTTTTGCCTTTTGGGGGACTTCCTTTTCTGTCCATGTCGGCACGCTTGGATGATTTTGGTACAAACGAACACCTTTGGAATGAGCTAAAAGCGAATTTCCAGAATGAGAGGAAAAAACACACGAGCTCCCAAAACATGAATCGGCTCCAAGACACTGAGAGGAACTCGTCCAAGATTGTGACTGAACTTTACTTGCTAGTTCCGCTGAAATATTTACTCACAAATATTGCTGCAGGACTTATTTATTTTACATCATCTGCTTTTAAAAGCGTCCTCCAGACTCCTCTGCGAGCAGAAGCGGTGCCACACGGGCTGGCCCCGCATTGCTGCTTCCATGTGCAGAATATTCTGCTGGCTGGACAGCAGCGCCTCAGATGGCCTCCGAGGGGCAGCGTGCTGTGGAGTGAGTGTGTGTGCGTGCGTTTGTGTGCGTTTGTGTGTGTGCAGCAGGCATTTGGTTGGATCTGCTGTAGCCATTTAACTGGACAAGAGGCTAATAAATAATTCAGAGAGCCAGAACGCGGGCTGAGCATGTCTCATCCGACGCTAACAATCCAAGACGTGGGCAGAGGATGGCAAGACGGGAAGTGCCGGCCAATTCTTTGTTGTCTCACAAAGTGAGAGGCTGTGAACCAATGAGACATGCTTTTTCTCCCCCATTTGCACTTAAGCCAGCGCAGGGAAAGAAAGAAAAAAAAAAAAGACTATTTTTTGCGTGGGTTTTCCAGTGATTTCCTCCCACATTCCAAATGAAAAAAAAAAGAAGCTTTTAAGGCTAATTGAAGACTCTAAATTGTCTACAGGTGTCAATATGAGTGCAAATGTTTGTCTATGTGCCCAATCATTGGCTGGTGACCAGTCCAGGGTGTACAAATGTCTGCACAAGGAAGCGGAAGGTTGAGAGAAACGCTAGTTGGATGTTTCCATGAGGCACAATACACGCATAAAAGCAAACGGATTGTTTTTATCCTGATTCCCAAACAAGCTCGTCAAGCGCCCCGACTATCATTCATTCCCCTCCAAATGTATTGGAACGGCAAGGTCAAGTCCTTCTGAAGAAGGGAGAAGCCACCAGAATTAAACAAGAACTGAAACAGGCTGCAGCAAAGGCCTGGAAAAGCATTTCAAATGCATAATGTAACAGTCAGGTCAAGTCAACGGATCGCAGACTTGATGCAGTTATATTGAAAATAAGAGTTATGCCCCCAAATATGAAATGTTATTCACTTTTAACTCATTCACTCGCAGTCATTTTCACTGAAGCAACCCCCTTCACTCCAAACTGTTTTACTGAATTTGGACTGATTTTACAAGGCCCACAGAATATTGTGTTCTATTGCTATAAAAACATGGAACCTACCAAAAGAAAGATTAGAGACTCTTCTTTTATCAGGGAAAAAAATATATTTTTATCAGTTTCTGTTTTGCAACAATTAGCATTAGAATATAACTAAGTTTCATCATTATTCACAAATTTCTTTAAAACAGTGGGGGAAAGATTTTGTTGCAACATGGCCCTAGTTGATCTCTTATACTCTGCTGCCACCTGCTGACATAAGAAACGTATAAATACGTCTTTGGGAGTTTGGTAATACAGTATTTAAAATAGAACGTGAGTTTTGGGGAGCAAACTAGTTAATTTTATCTGTTCTGATACTTTTGCTCATGTAAAAAGTGGGTGGATTCAAACAAAAGGTGCGCTTTCCTGAGTTGTTTAACACATTTAGAAATACATACCATGAAATAAAATCCGGAATTCTTAACTTTTGCCTCATATTCATTTTTCATCTCAAACCCAAATGTCTTCAGTATACAACAACAACAAAAAAGGAAGAGACCTTGGCATTCCGACACTTTTGGAGGGGACAGTATGTCTTACAAGATTGTCCTTTTATGACATTGTCCTTGAATGGATTTGTTCCGATAAACCGGTCCAAAACGGGTCAATTTCAAGTATTAAACGGGGTCAACATTTTGTGTTGAATCTATTCTAATGTAAAGATGAGAAGCATTTATGCAAGTAATTCCAATCCATCTGCATGCTTTCTCGAGTAACTTCATTTGTTTGTTGACAAATCATTGAATTTTGCCACTCGACTATCATTTCCTTGTGGTCAAATCCTGCTTGAGGAGGAATCACAAGCATGGAGGGTGGTTTCTCGCCGTAGGTGGTGTGCTCGATTAATAATGGCCACGTATAATTAGTCCCGGGCTAAGCTAAGTGGCAGGCATCAGTGACCGACTGCGCGCACCCCGCAGTCAATAACACACTGAGCCTTGCAGACAGCTAATTGCAAGTTGTCATGACAGCTCTCAGGCCCGCAAAAAAAAAAAAAAAGATTGGCGCGTGGTTGGGGGAGGTAGAAATTACATCCACGCTTCCAATTACCAGGAAATCACTGTCTCCACATGCCGAAAGTGCAGAGAAGACTTGTGACAGACACCCAAAGATGGAGACGATGAGAGGAAAGTGAAGCGGTTGGAGGCGGTGGTGAGGAAAAGGCTGACAGTATTGCAGTCGCCTTCAATTAGCGCTTGCGTCGATCAGGTGCGGCGGCGGAACCTTCTTCTCACCTGGTGAGGAACTCCACGACAGCGTCGCCCAGGAACTCCAACCTCTCGTTGTGATTGATCCTGCGGACGAGGGATGAGAGAAGTACAACATGAAACACGGCAGAGAACAAGCAGAATAGCAGCGCGTGGATGATGAACCACGACGCCAGGAAATGGAGGAAGTCCTCCCTGATTGCTTCGTTTAGCGCCCAGTGAAAGAGGACGACCAGCACTCCAGAAACATTGACATTTTTCACAACTTGTTCTGTTAATACAATTACAAAAGGCATAAATAAAATCTTTGAGAGTTTTCATTAAAAAAAATAAAAAAAAAACAATTTATGATTTTAATCGATTTTTTCTTCTTCGCCTCCAGAATATACAATGACATGACGCAAGGTTTTTCTTCCCTTATGAAATTGACTTTATTTCTCCTGATACCAAACAATGGTGCCAAAAAATTGCTTAAGGGGAAAATAAGAATCCCATAAGTACATCATAGTTTAAAGTCACCTTTTTCATATCTTGTGGCTTATTATTATCTTTTTTTTGCATCATCTTGCTTACAATCAGACATGAAAGCAAAACCTCCCTGGTGAAGGTAATCCTGAGCAGGCATTGGCACGCCCATAAAATGAGTTGATTTCATTTGCCCCGAGATCTCCCGTCCTTCCGCCATTACGAGTTAATTTTCCTGTCAGCGGGCCTGCCGGGAATCTTAATCACGAGGCTGCTGCCTTCGATTGCTCCCATGGTTAGCGATAGCATGACGACGCATTCGCGCGGCGGCAGGCGGCCTACCTGGAGGGGGACGGGTCATCCTGGCCCAGACGGGACATGATGTTAATCAAAGTGTTGATTCCTGAAAGGGAAAAGCGGCAGGGTGGCCCGGTCAAAACACGTGGGGGGTGAATAGGAGAAGAATGAGAAGGACAAAAGGAGAAGGAGGTGAATAAGAAAAAGAAGAGGTGGCGTAAAACACCACAAAAGGTGCAAGTCCTCACCTTTCTTTCTCATGTACATGTGGTGAACTTTCCTGTCACCATATTTGGGTTGACGGATCCCGCAGTTGGACAGCGAGTTGCGGGCGTGGTCGGGGTTCATCCCAAAGTTGAGATGGTGACTAGGATGTGTCATGGCCAACTGAGGAAGCGGAAGAGCAGCATGACGGATGGGAAACTATTTCCAGCAGGAAATCAAATTCATGAGAAACTTTTTGGAAGCTTCGCCTGATCTACAAATTCTTGCAAATCAACTCAGTGGACTTCGATTAGGTCCATTTAGGTTTGTTCTAAGAGCGGGTGGTTGAAGGTTGAATAGTTTGTAGAATGTAAAGTGTTTCTAGTGTGCGGCTGCACAAGGTGGCATTTCTGGGGGAACGCTAAACACTAAAGCTCCCTCAAAAGAAAAAAAGATAGGCCTGTATGCGAAATGCAGGATGAGAAGTGGGACAAATTGTACAAAGCAAGCTTTTTTTTTTTTCCCTTATACTTTTTTTGCGTTTGTGTGAAAGTGTTTAAAAGAATGAGCTTTAAGCACGACTCGAGTCACAAAAATGGACTACTTCAATCTTCAACCTTGACAGAAGCAACATTTTCTATGGCATACAGCACCAAAAATGAAACCCACATTGATTGAAAATGTCATTTTACACACAAAAAATAGTTCAAAAGAATTTAACCACAGGTGAGTTTAATCATCATGAAAATTCAGAGAATAGAGGAAATGGTGGTCTGTATGCCGAGCACTGCATGCATTTTTTTTATTTTTTTTTATTTTAAGTAACCCAACTGCTGGAAGATAATTCCTTTCGTTTATTATCCACCAAAAACGAAACCCTTGAGATTGTCCTTGGCCTAAACCTGACAAGTGACAATGATAGACAAGATATGCGTTTATGTGCGTATGTATGCATTTTTCTTTTATAGTTGTTTATACTAGCCATTAGGAAGAAACGTGACCACAAGGGACAGGGGTTGCTTGATCCCTCATCACTCAACCAATTTTCCTTTTTGTTTTTAGATATGACAAAAACAATTATGCTGTGTGTTTTTTTTTTTTAAATGTACGATTAAAAAATTCAGCCTGAATGATAGCCATGTTAATAAGGTTTGTAATAAACCAACCTGTTTTTAAATCCGTCAATAATTCAGCTAAGTTATGAGTATTTATGTGAGTAAATCATCCATTTTGCTGCAAACGAACAACGAACCAAAGCAGTCCCCTGTCCTAAGATGGCCGATCAGCGGTTACGTTGCCGACTCCACCATGAAACATCAAATGTTTATATCTATGGTCTAGACCAGTGGACCCCAACCTTTTTTTCACCACGGACCGGTAAGCCAGTGGGTGCTTGGCTGTTCGTCGGCTGATTAATAAAAGGCTACGACAACAAACGCAAGTCCACTACCATAACAAGGGTGACAAAACGCCACTGAGATAATTAGCATCTTGACATGTGTCAAGAGTCCGTCGTAAACAGAGAGAATCTGGTCACTTTTCAAAATAAAATATTTTGAACCCTCGGCTAATCAATTAACCGGAAGTACAGTAAGTTTTTTTTTATTCTTTCAACTGTGCGGCCCGGTCCAAAGGTGTCCATGGCCTGGTGGTTGGGGACCACTGACCTAGACAACTAGATAGTGTATATAGATTAGATTAAATGAGATGAGATCAAATGAGATCATAGATCAATCGATGATCGATGGACAGAACTGAGCCTCACAGTCACACCTCTCAGACACCCGACAGACAGACGTGTGTACCAGAATTAGGCTCAATCAATTGTTGCCAACAGAAGTGCACAGAAAACGCATCGTTATTCGACATTTAGCTGTGCCTGGAAAGGAAAAAAAAAAAAGATCCGACAAGCATTTATCAATCTTACATTAGGCAAATCTCAGCCCCCCCCCCCCAAAAACCAACACAGCTGCTCTCCCCTGTTGGCTTGTCTCCTTTCAGAAGACTTCAAATCAATTTCAAGCTCCAATGAGATATATATGTAAAAACCTCGAAACGCAAGTGCTTCAATATTTAGCACTGCACAAGAGGCCTTCTTGCTTTCAAGCTGTGAACTCACGCCACAAAATATTCGGCAGCCATTGTACTTTTTGTCATCTGGTTTGTGTGCGAGACGAGCAGATTTGTTTGGCGCCTCAGCTTCATATTGACGCTTGCATAAAAAGCAAATAAAACCAGTTGCTGCTCCTCCACCCCCGTTTTTCTTTCCAAGTTGTAGTCCACCCCGAAAGCCGCCCCCCACCCAGCCCCACACCCACGCCAAGCCATGTCACAGCTTCACAAAAGAAAACACATCAGTCACCAGGCAAAAACTGCAGCTTGTCTGCAATTAAGGACGACATCCCAAAGCCGCGTGGGCCTTTCAAGACCACCGATGCTTGTTCCACTCAACTTAACCTTTGAGCAAATTGTCCCGATAGCTGGCCGGGTTGGCACCCGTGCGCCACTCGTCATGTAATAGTGAATTTGTTTTTGTTAGCTTTGTGCAGTGTTTCCCAAAATGTACTCAGCCAGGAAACATATTTTACATTTGAAAGCTCTCACGGCACAACAGCAAACAAAACATCATGAGAAATGCACTGAAATAATGATGAGCTCACGTCAATTTACAAAACTGATGTACTAAAAAATTTCTCACGGCCCAGTATAACACGCCGACAAAATTACACTTCCCCGTCTGTTCTTGTGTGGGTGTCATGTTGTATGCCTTTTATTTACATCTATAAAATATGTTTGGTGGTGGTGGTTGTTTTTTTTTTGTTTGTTTTTTAATTTTATCCATGAATAATACGGTGAGACGATTTCAGATGTATTTATTTTTCGCAAAAAATGATGTGTTATTCACGGGAAACTACAGTAGTCGTAGGAATTTAAGACACAATGAGATCTTAAATGCTCATTTTCAGAAAAAAAAATGCTCATTTTCAAACAGCAAGAAACTAATCAATATCATTTGGTAAAGCAACAGCCTTGCAGAACAATTACGTATATGATTTCCCCACTAACTCCTTTGAAATGAATGGAAATGACACCAATCTTTCCAGGCCACCTTAAAAAAAAATTGGTTTATTACAATTTACAAAAGAAATTAATTATATATAGTAATAATATTGATAACAAGGCTGTAAACAAAGTAGTTTATGCATCGTTATTAATTTATTCTGGTGTGTGCAACTTGGCCACCAGGGGCAGTATTTATACTATAGGCCCTGCGGCTTTACTGGGAGTCACACCTTGATAAAATATTTGATAAAGCCTAACTTTTAAATAATATCATGGATTTAAAACCATATGCACATTATTATACAATTTCATATTTTGTTTTAGAAACTCAACCAAGGCCATGTTGCAACAAGCTCTTTTCCCCACAGTTTGAAACTGATTTGGGAATAATGATGAAACTTAGCTATATTCTAATGCTAATTGCTGCAAAACAGAAAGAGATAGAAAATATACTTTTTTTTCCTGATGAAAGAAGAGACTCTAATCTTTCCTTTGGTAGGTTCCATCTTATTATAGCAATAGCATTATTCTGTGGGCCTTGCAAAATCAGTCAAAATCCAGTAAAACAGCTGGGAGAGAAGGGGGTTGCTTCACTGAAAATGGCTGCCAGTGAATGAGTTGAGGCAACAACAAAAAAGTGAACAATGGCTCGTGTTTCTACAAATTCACAAGTCGGGTCACTCGTATCTCAAAGCACCGCTGCATTGTGTTTGCCACAGTACTACAAATGATGCTGATTACATTGACCAAAACATTAAATTAAAAGCATGCTCATTATTACTGTATTACATGACAAGTCAAATGACTTCAGATTTCATGACTTAGTTATAATAAGATAACCAACTCATTAATATGTATGAGACGACTATTTTACTGTAGTGCCTGACTACTCACATTACTTTATAACATAAGTAGCCGCAAGAACATTAACATGCGAGTCCATGTTAGCGATAGCAATTTGACATGCCTATGAATTAGTTACTCCTTCCCATCTTGCGGGATGTGTCGTCCGGCAACCCCGTGTGCGTGTCCGCACGGCGGATGTAAGTAACGTCATCGCCATGGCGACCGCTTGCTGTCCGGGCGTGCTAAAGCGGCTGCGTCAAACGCCATTTATCATTTAGACAAACGGAGAAAAGAGCAGAATGCAGTAAAAATGTAACGCGAGGCCCGGCGGAATGTCGTGGTGAGAGCCAGCGTGGCCATGAATAAGACAACAAATAAAATAGTGATGCACGCACAAGCGTATGCGTCGGGGCGGGGGGCGTGTGACAACGCAAGCGGGCTGGGGGACATGTACACTTGAATTATTGAGATGTTCTGTGATGCCTCTCTCGTGCCAGCGTGGGTCCAAAGTGGGGAGTGGGGAGCCGGGGCGGGGGTTGGATCAACAGGGGGTGGGTTAGGATTAAGGCCGGCCTTGATGGATGCGCTCGCATGCGGCGGCCATCAACACACTGCGATAACCGCACACCCCTCCTCACTCCATGACGTTTTACATGTTAAATGTTTAACGGGGGAGCCTCTCTGAAGAGGCTCTTCAAAGCCTGCATTGGGGGCCACTGAAGCTCTCACCATTTGCCTCACGCTCGCGTCAACATGCCGCCATCTTTTTTTATTGCAGAGCCGTCTTGTAAATGAGAGTGACGCTTGAGTAAAAGTACAAGTAGCTGAAAAGAATATTTGACCCATTGAGCTATTTTCAGATGAAAAAATATTAATGAATATTTTGTCCAGAATTAATTTGATAGCTTACATACAATTAACGGGTAACGTAAAAAATAGGGGTGTCAAACTTAGTGCATTCATTTTTAGTCAATTTAAAGTTCCTTTAACACCAGTAAAAAAGAATGTAACGAGCGATTAATGACCGCCCCTTACTTGGAATGCCAGTCGCAACACAGCAGACATGTCCCTGTCAAAATTTAGCAGTAATAAATGTCAGAATAATGCATATATTTGTGGAGGCTGGGGTCAAGTTGCATTTAACATTTTTTTTTTTAAATGTGCAGAAGTTACTTCCTGTTAAAGATTAGAGCGCTCTTGATATGAAAAGAAAAATGCACTGCGCTGTCAGCAATGTCTTACAAATGCAATTATGCCATCTAGTGGCAGAAAAATGACGACACAAATCAATATTACTTTCTTTTTCTTAGGTACATTTTATGAAATTACTGTATCATGTTTCTATTAGTTTAAAAATGTTTGTCCACTTTTAAGTTAAGAGTATGAAAATGTAGAAAATAAATATGTTATTGTACATTTAGAACAGATATCAAATTTGATGCATACACTTCTCATAACTCAGTTTCTTTTCCCCCCAATTACTTTGGTTGAACTCCAGTTTGTATGAATTCAGAGACGCATGCCACATTCCTTTGCTTGAACTGAATTGTGCGACTGGAGAGAGAGAGGAGGCCATGTCAGGCTCTGAATGAGTGCTTGTCAGCCGGCGGCGAGCCTCCTCGCCGGCCAGTGTTTCCTTTTTGTCACTTATTATGACAGCTCGTCATTGCACACTTGACAAATGGCCGATCAATATGTGCAAATTCCTGCATGCGAAGCCCGCGGGAGCGCTCGGGCTTCTCACACCAACACACAAAGAGAGGTGTGAGTTTAACGATCAGAACTGCACAGCGCCGCGCTCTCTAATGCCTCGCTGATGGCGCCTCCTCCATCTCGCTGGGAGGGTTTTATGGCGGGGGGGGGGGGGGAGGGCTCACTCCCCGGGCAGTGACAGGGCAGCGCTGGCATTTGGCAGGACTGTACTGTCACCGCAAGTCACAGCGGACCCAGCAAAGTTGTGACTTGGGTCGGCGCCGGCTACCTTAAGTGACTCCTGCACCGCTCTTTCCGCCTGAACTGTCTGAGCAGAGGCGGCGCGGGTCCAAATAATGAGGAGTCTGCTGCCTCCGTGGACGTGCGCACACAAGCCCAGATCTCACCGCGGGCAGGCAGGCAGGCAGGCAGGCAGGCAGGCTCAAACCGGCGAGCGGGGCTTTGTCTTGTTGCAGTTATTAACTATGCCAGCCTTTAAATAATACAGCGGTGCCACGGTGGTGTCACATCACTCTGTCACTTTGGCTGTCCAACTTCATCTAAAGTCCTATACGGCCAGACTTATACGCATTCTGAGCATGCGGCAACTTGATGACTGGATCAACGAGAAGATGGCTTTAAAGGTAGTTTTATTTGAACCCCACAGTAAAATTGAATTGAAATTGAATCTTGATCAGTGGCACAGTCGGCAATTCCTGATTTTAATGTCGTTTTTTGCCCCATTCGCTTTCAAGAAAAAACTAATGACATTATACAAATCAAGTTTGTTTTTCTTCACAACAGGCAACGAAGGCCCGCCTCCAACAGAGCAACATGGCCAAATCTGAACGAAGCAAACCATCGTCAAAAAAAAAAAAAAAAACATAGTTACTGATAGATTTGATTTGAACAAATTACATAAAATAACACAGGATAGAGAGAATATCAAATGAGAATTTTCCCATTCAGGCCAGAATGCATCACATCATATTGTCATCACAGAGCAATGTTTAGATTGCAAAAGCACAGAAGCTATTTACGCGCTGCATTTGAGCCGCGATAGTTGTGGGTGTATTTGGCCGGCTAATACCATCCAAGCAACGGAAATATTTGCTTTGTAGTCGTCCTGGCGACAAACTAAAGTTAGTCTGCAAACGTGGGCGCTGGGCAGACCTGAGAGACGAACTAGCTAAGCGCTAACACAACAGGGATGGATTTAAAATGGGGACCAAAGAGAAAACTGAGTTCAGGGCACGGCACAGGATCCTGGAGGTTAAAATTATTTTAAACCTTTCTCGTCGGTTGATACGATGCGTTATTGCTTAATATTTTCATCAAATTGGATTTTTCAGTTGTTGGACTATGAGCATTTTTAGAGAAAAGTACAATAAACAACCCATTCGAGTTGATTCGAAAATCACTAATCAATGAGAATGAAAATGAGTTCTGATTTTGTGTGCGAGTCGCGGCATTAGTAGATTAGATTACATAAGGATAGTATAGATTACATTAGGATAGGATAGATTACATTAAAATTAAATATATATCAGTAAATTAGATTACATTAAAATAGGATACATTCGATTTAGTGCTGTCAAAGTGAAAGATATAAAGCACTGGAGTTAAAGATTTAACTCAGGTGATAAAGCCTTAAAGCTTTAACAGTACTAATCAGAGTACATTAGGTTAGGATATACAGTATTACGATTAGACAGACAGTCAGACAGAAAGATAGATATGTTTGTCAAAGCCTCAAATTGACAACATCTCCATTGTGCCGCTTACGCTTGCAGACGTCATTGACAAGCGTTTGCTTTTGAAGTGCGCGTCTCACCTGCAAGAGGCAACGCTCCTTGAAGACGTAGCCAATCAGCTTGTCCAGGTGCATGAGGCACTGGTGGTAGCGGATGTGATGGGTGAGGACGGGCAGCATCATGGCGTGCTGTGGGAGCACAAAGAGAATTCTCAAGGAGACGGCTCAGGAGGGGGGAACCTGAGTGGGGATCATGTCTGATATGAAAGAGGAGTGACGGGAACATGTTGGAGGGGAATGTGTGATGAAGAGATTGTCAGAAGCAAAGGCTGAGAGCTGATAGTGGGCAGAAATCAATCAGACACTCATTATTTATTAAGTGGGGCTAGGCAAC
Source organism: Vanacampus margaritifer (assembly GCF_051991255.1). NCBI lineage: Eukaryota > Metazoa > Chordata > Actinopteri > Syngnathiformes > Syngnathidae > Vanacampus > Vanacampus margaritifer. The sequence continues at coordinate 17,088,140 of NC_135451.1, read as the reverse complement.
ACGTAGATGAAATAACCACAAACCCGATGGCGGCGGCGGAGGCGGCGTGAGGGCGAATGACGGACAGGAGGGAAAATTCACTTTGGGGCAGGGCGCTGGGATCGAAGCCTATTTCGCCGTGTTGACACACTTACTGTCACACAAACCCTGACAGCCCTCTGCAGAGAGACGGCGAGAATAATGGCGGCGTGAAAAGCAGCCGGTGGCCGGCGCACAAGCTCCGTCATTAGCGGCGGTTCACAGCGAGTCGGCCGCGAGACGCAAGATGGCAAAGGCGGGTTTCACAACATTAACCCCCGAGCCCGCACGTGAGCGAGGAGCCCGGCGTCTTTGTTTTAATTAGCGCTACGGGGCAAGGCGACTCCTGTGGTCCGACGGCACCAAGAGGTGTCGACAAGGAAACCCGGGGGCCGTCACGGGGGGCTGCACAGGTGACACGCTTCCCTGACATCGTTAAGGAGCCAATTAACCAAGCCGCGATGGACTCCTGAACTTGTCTGATGGCCGACTGACTTGATACGGTTCGTTCTAGGTCATGCTAACCCACAAAAAAATGAATTATGCTAACCCACAAAACGGTTGCTGAATACGCTTCAGCTTTAATTCAAAAGATTTCAACATTCTAACATGCAGGATGATTGGAAATAAGACGTGATGGAAATTATTAAATACTTCACCTGTTTAAAGGCAAGAAATCTGATTAGTGTCCACTTTTCCATATAATGAATCTGTGTCAGGACATTGTTGAGTCCATTGACTCCTCCTCTTTTGTACTTTGACATCGATGGCTTCTTTTGCTGCCAATTGCAACACTCGATTATGTGCGTAAACACTGCAGTCGCCTTGGCGGATATCTGATACGCAGATTGGATTTTTATGCACCTTTGTAAGCGTTACGTTTAACCCTGAAGCGTAACATAAGCAGTAAGTACAACATTTGTTGCTCATGCACAGCGAATAGCGCGTGGAATATTGTCAGAGGGCGGCTGAATGGGGGATCCATACATATTTTCCTCTTTTTCAGCCTGCTAAACAAAACTGAACAAGCTTCATTTCCTTCACTTTTCTGTGAATGGCGAGCAGCCTTCGCCTGCCGCCCACGAAGGCCGCAGAAGGCGGAGAACAAGAGCAAGTGAATCACGGTGAAAATTCCCCAGCTCTGCTTGTAAAGTGAAGGCCGGTCCGTGGAAACGCCTTTCAAGTGAAACAACCTTGGTGGTGTGGAGCGATGTCAATCACAAGTGGGCCCATTTGACTGTGAATTGCTTTTTTTTTTGGGGGGGGGGGGGGTTAGAAAAAAAGCAAGTTTGGGCTGGAGATCTGCCGCTATCTCTCGGCGGTGCGACGCGCGGTGCAGAGTGTAGCGCCTGAAATTATTCATGAACCAATTAGTCGCAGCAGTCCAGCTTGAAGCAAATATAATTGGGTGGCAATTATGGATGGGATCCTCTTTGCTAGACCTTGCTGCAAGAGAGGTCTGGCTTATGAGACTCCAACTTTCCTGTCATGCCTCTCCAAACGTGAGCAGCGGCTGGAGGCGCTCGCACAAGACCGCACGGCTGCCAATTATTGCTTTGCCGTTGACGGGCGCCACAATTGGAGGACAAAAACAAGCAGAGGAAGAATGGTCAAAAATAAAAGCAGATGACACCGTGGCGCTTCCACATGCAAATGTTGTCGACTGCGGGCCCGTTTGGGTCTAAGATGGCGCTGATGAATCCATTTTTGATCATGTTCAAAATGTGATATTTGATCAAACTCGCGCTCAATGTGGTTGTGTCGCGTACTCGCGGCATAAAGAGGGTGCCAGACTTTTGAATTTGACGCTTCAAGCTGTTTAATGTCATTAGGAATAGTTCAATTATCAGCCTTTTATAAAAATCTGACGGCCGATAACGGAGCAATTTAAAACCGTATTAACTTCAGGGAACTGTTTATTTCAATTTTCAGTTCATTTTAAATGAGATGTTGTCGACCCTGGAAACTTTCTGCACTTTCTGTTTTTGTAGGACAAGTGAAAATGGAACATTTTAGATATTTAAAAATTTTTGAAAACTTTACTGAAGAAAATAATAGGGAGCTGTTTAGTTGTTTTAAGTTCTCATTAAACTTTTGAAGACATGCTAATGACCTTGAGAGCTCCCTCAACTTTTTGCTACAATTTTAAAACAGAGACGTCTATTGCTACTGAGGAAGTAGCTAGCGACCAATCATGGCTCAGTTATCTGAGCAAACCCAGAAAACAGGTGAACCCTGATCGGTCGCTACTTCCTCAGCACAGGTGATATCATCTTCAGTCAACAGCAAATGGAAAAAATATATATATTTTTTAATTAGTAGTTAATTGTACAAGAAAAAAAATGAAGTTATCAAATTAATTCTGGACAAAATATAAACTTTTTGTTGCTGAAAATGGCTCAATGAGTCAAGTAGCAACTTTCTTCTTCTACTCTTTTTATCTTAACCTAAGCATGTACTGTATCTCCATGCTTCGCACCACACTGCTCCTAAGAGGCCAAGGCACGCATAGCAGAAAAATACAAAATTTATATGGATTTATTGCTTTCTACTGCTATTGTTTTAATACTATTATTTCACTTTGATACGAATATATTTTCTGATTGTGCTTTCAAGTTATATTTAAAGTTGTGGTTCGGCAGTTACTTTTGAACTCAATGAATAATAGTGCTTATTAAATGTAATTTCGGTATCAATCGAAAGAGTCAGGATAATTATTTTTTCCATAATCACCAAGTCCTACAGAATTGTTCGCGCATTGATTAATTTAATAGTCGAGTTGTTTTTCCCTTTTTGTTCCAAGAGACTTTACACTAATTTCTCATTTTGCTACACTTGACTGCTGAAGTGCTCAGTAAGTTAGCATGTTTCCCTGAACTGGACTGGATTTTGTTGAGTTGTCTGTATTTATTTAGTATAGTATGTAATAATACCAACACTGGAAAAGATTGTTTCTTCCATTTCCAAATCACTAGTGAGGTCAGGGGAATAGTTCAAGACTGTTGACACATGGAGACGAGAATCAATGCGAGTGCGAGGCGGACTTAAGTGGTCTCGTCAAACGGAGTTAAGTTGTGTGTGTGAGCAAAGTGTGGACGCGCCCGCGTGGCTGGGCATTAATGAAGTTGGCGAGGTTGCACAGGCGCAGCGGGGAGTCCACTTTGGCCATACACATATGGAGCGGGGGTATGACGCAACACGTGGCAAGTGTGTCGAGCGCGGCTGAGCAGCGAATCGCAGCCCACACGCCGCCTCTGTCGTCTTGTCTCACTGCCACCAAACCTTGCATTATTTACAACATGCCACCACTCACTTGACCAGCGACTTGCTGTGTTCATATGTGCTGCTTGCTATGATTAATATATTCTTATATAGATAGCCATACATAATTGTAGGGTGGATTTCTGAAACACACCGATCGGCCGATGACAGTAAATTCTGGATTTATAAGACGCCACTTTTTTCACTTGCATTCGACCCTGCGGCTAATACAAAGGTGCGGCTTATCCACCAGAGCACAAGGGGGCGCACTATAAAAGAAGCGCAAGAGCAAAACAAACGAGGTGAGCCTAAATGCCGTAAGAGAGACAGAATGAGAGCGAGACCATTTGCGCCCTCATTATGGAAAAGAAGTAGCGGGAACTCGGTGCGGTAACGTTAAAACACCTGCGGCTTACAGTCGGGTGCGGCTTATATCAAATTTACCTAGCGCGGCTTATATACAGATGCGCCTTGTAGTCCAGAAATTACTGTAATTCAAAAAAATATGTATCATGAAAAAAAGATTGCGATCGCTGAACACGAGCAATAAAGAAGGTATGAATTGCAGGCCGAACATTTGACTGTTTTCCAATCATTTGTCCATACAATAAAGAAATAATAAATGTAAAAAAAAAAAAAAAGTTTTTTTGCACGGACAAAAAAAAAAAAAGGCAAAAAATAAAATACAAATCGCCCAGTCGGGCAATATAAAAACTTTTTTTTCTTAATCGATATATTGACCAATCTTTGCTATTTTGTCCCTAAGCGCCACAAATAGTGAGGTTTGCCCTGTATACTCTCCTTGTAAACAACGAGTGTGAACTCATAAGTCTTTTCTGCAAACATGTTACCTGACAGACGTCAGAGCGGATGCCGGTCTTCCAGAATCCCTGACTGCTGAGCTCCACCGTCACCTCGCGGCGCATGGTGTTCTTCTGACGGATCTTCTGAAGAGCTTCCTGCCAAACAAGCAGCCGGTCAATTATTGATCAATGGCAGCGAGGCCGGCGGGGACGGCACCCACACACGCACAATGCAACGCCCCGCCCCCTATTCCTATGCTACCTCAGCCCGTTTCATTCCCGCTGTGCTCACAGATGGCACGTGCTACAAATGTCACACATGCATCGGCGCACACTGACGGTATTACTGCTTTTGATCGCGGCTAATTGAGGCCTGGCCATCGGTCAGCTTGGCCTGTCAGATGTGTCAAATGCAGGATTCAGCCACTGTGGCTTTAACTTATTTAAAATCCAGTACAGTACTTGTGCTGTCACTATCGAATATTTTTACAATCGATTAATCTATCGATTGTTCAATCGATTAATCGACTAATCAGGTTATTTTAATTTTGCATCAAAGTACATTACAAAAGCATTTATTTTCCGTGATTACTGTTCATTAACCAGTCGAATTGATGGAGGAAATTAGAATCAATACCCAAACCTATCAATTAATTTGATAATCAATGACTCGTTGATTAATCTATTCATTTTGACAGCTCTATACAGTCCATTTGTTTAAGTTGTATTTAACTTTTATTGTGAACCAATGTCAGCTATTATATGGAGGATGTTTGTGAAATGTTTTGAGAAACTCTGGCGTAGGCGGATCAACGCACACCTGTTTATTCAGACCATGCCGGCCTTGCACAAGTCATTATACACATATAGCATGTCAGCATATGTATATGTGTGTGTGTGCGTGTGTGATCCATACAAGACGCAATCGACTCCCGGTGAGCCACCTCAAATGGAACGCCAGGAATTTTTGCCTCGCAGAGGAAATAAGAACAACAAAGGCATGAATAAATAATGCCAACCGACTTTGAACTCTGCATCAAAGTAAACACGCTCGCCCAAGCCGCCACGAGCACGCGCGTGCACACCCACACCCGTCATAGCTGCATGGCTGCAAATGACATGGAAATTTTCGTGCTGCATGGTCAGGGGGAAGGTCATGAGGACTAATTCATTATTGTAAGGCTGAAAGAGAAAGCAGCCATGCAGGTGATTCTTAAATACACCCATGAGGTCTTTTCAAGATGGGATTTACAACAATCTCAAGTCTATTTTCGTCTACATATGAAGTCTCACGTCCCATAAGAATGTGTTTACGTTCACGCAAGACAAGAGACAGCCCACATGTGGCGACAAACAAATAAAGAGCAGCAAAAACACAGAGGAACCTTTTACAATGATGCAAATTTTGACATTGACATCGGCAGATATCAAATATGTATCAAATATTGGACATTTGGAAGCAGCCTGATTCCAAGTGTCTTTTTTCTCTTAACTCATTTGCTCCCAAAGACATATGAATGCGTTCTATTTTAAATATTACCAGTGTCCCAAAAACTTATTTATCCGTTTTTTTATGTTAGCTAGAGCATACAGAAGGTTTTGATGCAGCCTCTGAACTGAAGAGAATGGTAGTTGTTACAAAAAAAAGGCCAGCAGGTGGCAGCAGAGTATAAGAGATCAACCAGGGCCATGTTGCAAAAAAGCTCCCTTTCCCCACAGATTTGTGAATAATGATGAAACTTAGCTATATTCTAATACTAATTGCTGCAAAACGTAAACAGATACAAACATACTTTTTTTTCCTGATGAAAGAAGAGACTTTAATCTTTCTTTTGGTAGGTTCCTTGTTTTTGTAGCAATAGAACATTATATTCGGTGGGCCTTGCGAAATCAGTCAAAATCCAGTAAAACAGCGAAGGGGGTTGCTTCAGTGAAAATGGCTGGGAGAGAATGAGTTAATGCTGCCATGACGACACATATCAAGTTCAACACATATCAACGTTGCGACACTAGAGAACCAAAAGTATGCTTCTGTATGCTCTTGCATAAATTTTTTGGGTTTGAATGAGTTAATTAAGTCAGATAGTGTGTGTTTACAAACACTACGTTGAGGAGTCAAAAGTTTAATTGGACGGAAAGTTCTGAAATAGGACCGACGCTCATTTTACTACCAAATTATATGAACCATATTCTTCGGTTGTGCTTTCCAAACGTGGTGGATAACAATCACTCCAGTCCTGTAGATGGCGGTCATTTGCGTTACGCACAGAAGAAACAGAAGAACAAACGAACGTCATCTCTTGTGAAGTTCACCAAATGCGTCAGCAAAGGTTAATGGCTTCTTCTTTAGCCCGCCTCCTCCCAAAACCGGATGGAAATCTGCGAGCTACTACTTGACATACACACAATACATATTATACATAAAAGCACACTAGAACAAAAATAGCCTCCTTGGGGGAGGTAATCCGCTCTGACAGGGCAGCTAAAGCACGCAAGAGCGAAGATGCAGCGCTTTACCTAGACGCACGTGTGTGTGTGTGTGTGTGTGTGTGTGTGTGTGTGTGTGTGTGTGTGTGTGTGTGTGTGTGTGTAATTGCTGCAGTTTGACAGCATTCAGGCCCTGTTGGCCAGAGAGCTGCCTCGGAAAGCAACTAATTGAGACTTCTTGCTCCTTATTGGTTGTGCTTGTGTCAAGCAGGATGCGTATGTGCTGCTGAGGGCTGAGTCCCTGAGGGTGGTATGAAAAAAGGGGGGGGGGGGGCAACGTAATGTGGGACGGGGATGGGGCGGTGAAAGAAGTCTGTGACTATTACCTGAGCTAAACGATCTCCGTCCCCGGCGCTGACCTTCGCACTGGCGGCTTTAAACGGATATAAAAATGACGTGCCGGCGAGCGTTACGGGGCGCAAAGCACTTAGCGGAGCTCTACACGCTGAATGAGAATGAAGACAAGAAGAGGAAAAAAAAGCGCAGCAACAATTAATTGAAAAGAGTCGAGCGATATTTACGAGACGCGCTGGAGTGCGCCAAGCTTGTCGCGTGTAAATGAGAGCGACGAGTGGAAATGAGCTGCTGGCATTTAGAAAAGTCCACAAAGACGCTTTCATTTGTTGCTTCATCAAAACCAGCAACGCCGACACTTAGGATGTTACCTCTGGCAGGGAGCTCGTTAGAGGCGGAAATGATATCGTGATAACTTACATTGATGTTTCTGCATTTGGCAATTTATTATTATATTATTAGTATGGGATTTTTTTTAATGGGCTTTAGGTGAACTGATGAATACACACGCTCGCACGCACACACACACGCACATACAAAAAAAAAAGATATATATATATATGTGTGTATATGTATATATATATATATATATATATGTATATATATTTAAAAAAAAAAAAAAAAAAAAACATTTATTAAATTTTTTTAATTTATTTGTTTGTTTTTTTAAAAAAAAAAAAAAGGAGAGCAATGATGATGTCAAATCGAATGAACAATACTGAGCTCTCCTGAAAAAGAGAGGAAAAAAAAAAAAGAGGCGGAAATGAAGAATGACATCTTAGTTAACCCCCACTATTCGGGGGATAGGGACCGAGCCCTGCTGCCAATGGTGGAAAAACTGCAGGTATGGGAAGTGACGTCACTCACCCCCAAAAAGTTTACAAATGACTATTTGAAGAGTTGAAAACAGGCGCGCGAGGGGCTCTCGAGGACCAGGGTTCCCTATCCCTGCTCTAGCGTAAAAAAAAAAAATAAAAAAAAAACCATCTTTCTAAAACAGTATAAATACGTCTTTGGGACACTAGTAATATTTCAAATAGAACGTATTTATTCGTTGTGGGGAGTAAATGAGTGAAGTAGTTATGAGTTAAGTGTATTATACCGTAATTAAGAAAGGACTGGAGTGGATTATTATACTCAACTCACTGTTTGGCATTATTATCGTTTTGGATTGCATTAGTAATTGTTACCTCATCAGTCATTATTTTTTTATTTTTAAAATAAAATACCGTCAATCCAGATCTGAACTATCAAAATTGCATGTGCCCGTCCGTGTGTCGGGTCGCCATCAAACAAAGCTTGCATCAGGACCTTTCAGGATTTTCCATGACATCCCCAGTAAGGATTTGTATCCATTTAACAAGTCGAGTCACTTCTCTCATGTTGCATGTTTGTTTTGTTGTGTTTCCTGGTCTGATCTCACCTCCCTATGTGTCAGCTTCTGCTTGTCCAGTTGCTTAACCTTTGGGCTGTTGGCCAGCAGGTGGCGCAGTTTCACATAGCTCTTCCACAGCTTCTGGTACCTGACAATCAGGAAAGAAAGGGAAGGGAAAAAAACGAGGCTCAGAGGATTCCAACTCCAACTCTGCAACAACACATCAATATTTCATCCGCTGCCGGCCTGATATTAAACTTAATTGGCGAGTAGCCTGCAGACGTGGCTCCATTAGGTGCTTTTGTTTCGGGGCGGCAAACGTCCCAGGTTTGTGTCTGCCGCTTGAACTCAGAGTCGGGTTCACCTGCCTCCGACTTTCGTTTTTCCACCTCGCCTGCTCCTCACTTTCATTCTCTATTGTCTTTGCTCTCATTTGCATGTGAAAAGCGGGCCGGGTGTTATCGGCAAGGTGACACGGAGCCACCGCGGAGACCCCCACCCGCCACACCCCGTGCCCCCACATTTTCAATCAGGCCTTCTGATTGATGCACTGAGTGTGACCGTTCTGCTCCCATTCAGCAGACTTTCTCCTCATTTAGCCAGAATTATTCAATTATGATTGGTGGGCTGGCGAATTAAGGTGGTGCGGCTCGGCCGATCGGACAGAGTGAAAGGCCGAGAGACGTACGCGGAGATATGGAGGGTGTGCGTGAGCAAGAGAGTAGGGGAGGGGACCGCCGCAGAATAGAAGAATTATAGAGCTTTAATAGCGGGGACTTCATTAGAGACCGAGGCGAGGGAATGAGACGGCTTAACGGCTGCGATTATCAGCTGGCCGCCTCCGCACGGAAGCGTCCCGGGCGAAAAAGGAGACGGAGAAGGGGAAGAATATCCAGTCTGGGAGGCCCACGCGTCCCCAGGCTGCGGCGGTGACCTTTCGCGGGGATCCGACGTGATCTCTCTGCGGCGAGCTCGTCTCTCACCGATTTAATTAGCATATGCTAACTCTTCCTCTGCACACCTCCACTGTTATTAGACTGGGGGATTATTTGTTATGATGACGTTTGTCGGTACTTGGCAGTCACAACATCAGAGATTGTAATCCCTTCATATTAACATGCCGAGCAAAAAGGAAAGTGGTCGGACGAATATGTGCAATATGAATTCACATATAGAACAGACAGAGGTGCTAGCAAGCTAGTATCAATGGCTAAAGCCAAACTGCGGCAGGGTTTTTTGTAAAAACTTTCTGCACCTGGATTTGCCACCTCTGATAACGGAATGTATGGTGATCCACAGGGTTCAATTCCGGGTCCTCTGCAGTTTTCATTGTATCTGCTGCTCCTACGTTCCATCTTGAGAAAACAGCGATGACCGTTTTAAAGTGCTCTATAAATTAGGGATAGCCAGATAATCAGCCGGGCCGATAATCAGCCGGGCCGATTATCAGCGCTTATATTCAGCATTTTGACAAATATCGGCATCTGCCTTTTTACAAATCTGAAGGCCGATAAAGCTGGTATCTCACTGAGCGGTGAGTACTTGCGAACGGAGCAAATGTAGGGTTTTCATCAAGATTTGAAAGATGTTCACAGACAGTTTTTACTTGCAAAGACATTTCGAACATATTCAGACAATTTTTCACTGTCTACAAAGACAAAAAAAACAAATTAGCAATTTTGCGTGCATTTGTCGCTCAGTGAGATGAATGGAACTTTTCATTTGTGTATTTATTTAAAATTCCACTTAAGAAAAGATGATACTGACACTGGGAACTTCCTACATTTTTTATTTTTAAATATGGAAAAAATAAACACATAAAATAAAAATCAAACATTTTTAAACTATTTAATTTAGTTTAAAAGAAAAAGTATTTTTATTTCAATTTTATTTTGATGCTAATATTTTCTCTTTTACTGTAAATGAATATCGGCCTTGAAATATCGGTTAACAGCCTCCTAGACTACAAATAATCGGTATCGGCCACGGAAAAAACATTTCGGTCTAACACTACTATAAATAGAGAGTTGGTTATAGCAATCTGGCAAAACTAAAGGAATTTAATTGTCTTAAATCGGGGCCAATACTGATTCTGACAGAGCCACCATAACTGACTCATGTCAGACCCTGAGTAGTGAGGACTATCTAGTGTTTTATGCACACCGAAGCACTTGGGCCACTTCCTCAATTCTAAGTGTCTCGACGTCAAAGCTGGCAATGTTCACGTTAAATGTTAATGCTCCCACAAGGCCGACTCCTTTTTGCATTCCTCCCTGGCCTTTGACCCGTCGCCTCAGTATCCGCCACACAGGAGTTTGAGGGTCCAGCGAGGGTGACAACACACCAGGGCGTCTTTAGCCTAGCGAGTTAATAACGCATGTAGCGTCCACGGCGTCACCGCCATCGACACAGATCATTAGCAGTGGCGGGGAAAGTCGATGCGCCAACGCCACTAATGACGTCCCAGTCTGTCCATAAATTTGTCACCTTGTGCCACATGGAGCCGTTTGACATGGCGGCAGGGCGTGCGATGGATGAAAGCGCTCAGTGGGCAAGCGGCGAGGGGTGAAGAGGACACTGGCGAGTCGGGCAGAGGGAGCACAAATTAGTCCGGACTAATAGACCTCCTGTTTGCATCCTCATGTTGCCTCCTGACTGTGGCCCAGGAGGAGAAATGGTTAGAATTTAAGTAGACATATTACCAAAAATGGGCAGCACGGTGCCCTAATGGTGAGTACGTCTGCCCTACAGTTCTGAGGTTCAGGGTTAGAATCATCCAGGGTGGGTCTCTCCTCTAAATTGTCCATAGTTGTGAATGTGAATGCTTGATAAGACAGAACTACCAGTAAAATGAGACTATTTTCAGCAAGGTAATCACAAATCTAATTAATAATAATAATAACAACATTCTTGATCCTTTAGGGCAAGTGGATAAAAGTATGCCACATACTGTACACATTGTTAAGGCACATGGGAAATGTTTCAAGTTGTGAAAAACAAATGTCTCCTTTAAAAGCCAAGACATCAAGTCTCACACCTTTTTTTGCATCACAACTCTGGAGGGATTGCAGCTCTGATGATCTTCGACATTGCTTTTGTTAATTATGCAGCAGCACAGTACACTATTCCCACCTGCGAGCCTGCGTCGTGCGTGTAGCATCACTATGTTGAGGAAATAAACCGCGCCGGCTCCCGTGGCGGAGCCACCCGACGGAGGGACCCGGCACCCGTGACGACGCATGCGAAAATGTCACGCCGCTCATCCTTGCCGCCATCTATTCCCCTTTCTAATCTATGAGTCTGCCCGCACTTTGCCTTGCGCAAACTCTGCACCTTCTGGTGGCGGCATGGCACACATTGTGGGGGTGGGGGGGGGGGGTCGTCGTCCAGGGAGAACGCCACTGAATAAGGAGGAGTGGGAAGAAGGGAGGAAAAAAGCTAAAAGGAGCTGGATGACATTTATCTTGGTTCCGAACACGTAGTTTCTCAGATTACATGAAATGATGATCTTGAATTACATGAAGAATCTCCTTCAGTTCTGTTTACACCAAGCAGTAGAACAGTGGTTCTTAATCTTTTTGGAGGTACTGAACCCCACAGGTTTCCTATGTGCATTCACAAAACTACGACGGCGTACTGTATTAGGGCCAGGTATATATATATATATATTTTTTTTTTTCCAGAGGGGGGGGTAATATTTTATAATATATACTTTATAAAGTGGCAAATTTGCAAGAAAATAACTCAGAATCTTACAAGAAATATAAGTAGCGTAGCTATAGTCTAATGTGAGGATTCATTGATGGCTAATGGGACACTGTTCATAAAATGAAAAGGCAGGATGGACGGATTCATTCTTAATTTAGACTTTCCTCATCATACACGGCAGCTAAAGTGACAGCACTTCCTGATCCCCTATCAGCTGACAAACACTAACCAATCAGAAGCTAGCATACTTTAGGTAAGTGAATGACAGAGCAGCAGATTCGACACATCAACTTAGCAACTTGTACAAAAAAAAATAACAAAACGCATGAATGTGTAAATAATTCTTGAAACGTAAATGTACAAGTAAATATACATTTTAACAAATTAACTTAACTCATTCACTGCCATTGACGGCTATAGACGTCAAAAAAATCATTTGAACTATTTCTATTAGTTTGACATTTTCCCCCACTTTTGTTAACAAAAAAAAAACGTTTTTTTGGGGGGGGGGTATTCGAACAGATATAAAATTAGTGATTAATTGTATTTATTTATTATGTAATTAATTTTTGATTAATTACAATATTTTTTTCTTAAAAAAAAACATTAAAAAAAAATTTTTTTAATTTAAATCGGGAGTTAACTAGTGAAGTCATGCGATTAATTACATTTAAAAACTGCAATCGCCCGACACCCCTAATTTTTATTTATTTTTTCTTTTAAAAAAAAAAGTAATGTTTTTTTTTAAGAAAAAATAAATACAAATTAGGGGCATCAGGCAATTACAATTTGTAATCGTAATTAATCGCATGACTTCACTAGTTAACTCACAAATTTTATATCTGTTCTGAATGTACAAAAAAATTCTAGGTTTTCATACTCTTGTTAACAAAAAAGAAAAAAAAGAAAGGAAAAATAATATTAAAATAATGAAAATAGTTCAAATGAATTTTTGACATCTATAGCTGTCAATGGCAGTGAATGAGTTAAATGCTTGATCCTCAGGGTGCAAAGAGAGGCGTCTTTGTCGCTGGCAGCACTCAACGCTTCAACGTGCTTAACATGATATGATTAAAGCCATCTACTATCTCCTTATTTGAAAAACCCGACTGAAAAGTATTGGCACAAACATTTGGACGCAAGTCTCAACGTGCCTACAACGACTGCAGTGGTAGATTCCTAATTACAGAAAACATCTGTACAAAAACATGAAGTACGCCACCATTAACTGAGCCTGCCTTATTGTTCTGCATAACCTTTAAAAATAGTAGGTCAGGACCGTTGCAAATCGAGATATTCACATATGCAATCATCAGTCCTGTTAAACATCCGCTTAGCAAAAGCAACAACAGATCTTACTGAGGGTCTCCGGCGTAGCTGAGCTGGGCGGGCCGTATCCCGAAATGAACAATGATGGGGAAGGTGATGACGTCTGCGTTGAACTGCTCCCGGTCCAGCTGGTCGATCCGCACCGAGCTCGGTTTCTGGGGAGCGACAACACGGAAGAGGCGGGTGAGCGAGCGTGTTCCGAGTGTCAACAAGCACGGCAACCGGGCGCCGTCGTTCAATCATTCGCCATACGGGAACGCCAGCGGCGAGCGGACCCGCAGACGCTTGCGCGTGCGAGAAGCGTCCTCAGGTGGCCTGTCGCACCTTTGGCCAGACCAGAAGAGGGGACCGCAACATGCGGCGTGATGAGCTCGGCGGCAGATGGCTCGATGCACGGCGCTCACCGTGACATTAGGCCGCGTTCACGCCACAAAAAGTAATAGTATAAACAACAAAGTCTTGCCCAGCTTGTCTGTGAAAGTCAGGCTTCAGCATACCTGTAATGAGGAAACCATGCCAGTAAATGGCAGCGTTGCACAGCTTTTGAATTCATGTTATTAGGAGGGGAATTACGGAAAAGGATTTGGGCCAGTGGAGGGAAAAAAATGGTTGGCAGGATTCTGACATTATTCTCAGCATTCTGACTTTAAAGTAAGAATTAGTGAGAATTCTGACTTTGAAATGAGAATCCTCACTTTATTCTCAGAACTGTCACTTTAAAGTGAGAATTCTGAGAAAATCCTGCCAACCCTTTTTTTTTTTTTCACTGACCCTAATCTTCTTCCCTAGAATATCAGTTTGTCATGTCCATTATGAGGGAGAGAAATGCCAACAAGTCTTCACACTCAAATATACAGTATGTATTATATTTGTTGTGCTTTGTGAGTGAGAAAAGATGACGTGTTCATGGTGTGAATGGCGAATGCCATGCAAAAAAAAAACGCCACACTTGTGAGTGTCGTGAGTCAGCCTCGCTCACGGTGTGTTTTTTTGTTGTTTATCTGTAAATAGATTACTTTGGCATCAATAGCCATCTTTTTTCTATCATTTTTTTTAGTTTGCGGTGTTACAAAAGGCAAAAAAATATTTGCGTCAAAATCACTGTTCTGCTTGACATGTTGTCTGTTGACAAAATTCTAATTAACTCCCAAAAACATTTTTGGGCCAGAAACTAGTGTTGAGCATGTGCACAAAATGTGAGCAGCCATCTTTGAGCTCGCTCGAGAGGCCATCAGCTTTAAGTGCAGCTTTGATGCAAACACATCGTCAGGGATAATTCCTGGAAGCATGCCGCTGCCCTTGCACGTCCACCATGCTAATGCAACTAATAATCACTCGCCTTTGATTGACAGCCAATGCAGTCATTAGCCCCCCCCCCATCCCCTGTGAGACCTTGACCAAACACAGCAGAGGACATGTTTGTCTAATGAGTGTGCACTAACATTGATGGAGCAAATATGCTGATCTATACTCACAGTGAGACTGGAACAGCAGCAGAAGAATTGTGTGATGATTATTTCATTAATTAACTTCTTTTGTATCAATGTTGTGAGAGAAATAATGCATGTATTGATTTATTTAATTACGAAAGGAGAAAATAATTCATTATTATAAAGATAAAATGAATAATAAATAAATAATAAAATAAATAATTATAAAATAATTAACATCTTTTGTATCATGCTATTTATTGATTTATTTAACCACGAAGGAGAAAATACAAAATAAAGACAAAAATTATTAGATGTGTGGACTCAATAATTAGGGTCATGTGGCCATATTAACTAGTGTAAAAGTCATCTGCTTTTAGGCATTCTTTACTTTCATTCTACACAATATTTGACTCTTAAGACTTTTTTGCTAATGTTTTTTTTTTTTTTTTTTTTAATCTGCGTGTTTTTTTTTTAAGTGTGTGCCTTGTCTTCTGTCAGTCTATTGGGACGAATCCTTTTGGATGAGTGTGGCATGGGGTGTAAAAAAAACTCTTCAGGATAAAAAAAGGAAAGAAATTGTAAAATCATCCTAGCCGATGAGACAAAAATGCAAAAACACTTCCCTGACACACTCCAAGCTCTTCTGACAGATCTCCCGTTTCCTTCACTTCATGCAGGTGGAATGTGTCCCAATACTTTTGCTCAGATATAAATATAGCATCAGTAGGTAATTTATGATCTAATGCCTACCCGCTCTGATGGAATTTTCCGGGTCAGTGCCAGGTCACCTTGCAAAAATTCCACACTGGAAGAAGACAAGACGCTCAAGCGAACAGCAGAAGCGTTTGTGTGGGTTGAAGAACAAATTGTCATGAGAAAAATGGTCTTTTTTGGGGTTTTTTGTAGCCCAAGGTTTGAGGGATCCTGGAAAGGGTCGAAATAACCATAAAATGGCCGCTTCAAACAAAAACATTACGTTTTTCTGGCGTGGCTTCTTTTTTTTTGTGGGTCTATTCGGTAGCTGAATTTTCATAATATTGTATTTAAGGGAATTCTAGTGAGTCAAATTTGATAACAATTTCACCAGACTGAACCTGCCTGCAAAATCTGTGCACCCTGCGATTGACTGGCGGTCAGTCCAAAGCGGGACAGACGTAACCCGTAACCCTAATGAGGACTCGCGCTAAAGAAAACGGATGGATAGACCCCGGGAGCTGTAAGAAAAAGAAGAATAATGCAGTGGAGGTGATGACTTCATCGAATCGGCTGGGACGGGGGAGTGTTCCCGGCTGATTTGATGATGAAGCCCCTCCCCTATCTGACAACCCTGACAGCGAGCATTCAGAGCTGCCTCGGGGAGGGGCCGACTCAATAAGTCACGCTCGCCAAAGGTCGTTGGTATGCAGCGCTTTAACCGGCCATGACATCGCATCACCTTCACCCGGACACAATTACTGCATGGCCCCTCAAAGGCTGGTCCGACACAGAGGTGAGCCGGCGTCACGGTGACATAAGCGTGTGGATGGGGGGGGGGGGGGGGTTAGTGCTGCATGAGGATAGTGACAACCAACGCCCTTGGGGATAATAGGTGAGCATGCCGGTGTCACGGGCTAACGGGACAAACGGTACAGCGGGTTGCAGACGCCCTTGGACTGGCGTCCTTAAAAAGAAAAAAAAAAGGAAAAAAAAACTCACTAACCGAGCCCGGGTTGGTGACGATCATGCCCTTGCACTCTTCCGCATACTTCTGCCACGCCAGCTCCTCCCACTGCAGCATGTCGGCGATCTCCTCCTCGGGGACCAAAGGCTTGCTGCTGCTCAGGAGGTAGAGCAGCACCTGGTGCATGGACAGCACCTCCTTGCCACCATCTGCAAAAGCACAACTATTAGCTCAAACACGGCACTTGAAAAGACGGCATCGAAAAAGTGCTCCAAGATTGTATCCACCTCCAGTGGACAAATAGTCTACGTCGGGATTTTGTGGTGTAAAAAAAATATTCAAAGAACAGTTCCAAATGAGCAAAACCGTCACGCTTCTGCTCGAAAGTACAACAACAAAAAGTCTGCTAGAAAACCCAATTAACATGAATGTGATTGTAACTGGTTAATTCTGAATACAGCCACATTCTTGCTAGGGTGTGTACACTTGTGCAACTACATCACCTCATTTTGTTTCTGCAGATATCAGGAAATGTCATGTAATGCTTTTTAATGCTACTTCAAACTGATTTAATGTCAAAAGTCAACTTTTTTTCGAGCATCTAGCCCTGTTCAAATGCTTGCTAATTAAAATAAATGTGGATAAACATGGCTTCCAAATACAAATGTGGTTGTGTCTTTTAGGTCATTGATACAGGAATGTTATTTTTTTAATATAAGTTATTTGAAGGTAAAATATATAGTAAACAGTTAAAAGGAATGAAAAATTGAGTCATACATAGATTTGTGTTGAGGTAAATTTCTACCACTGGGTGGCATTAGTATTTCATGTTGGACGTTAGTGACAGGAACAGTACACTTTTCTTTTCAAATTCAGAGCAATTGGTATATGGAACAAGAAGCAACTCGTGGACTCCAGGCCATTTTGTTCATTTCAAATCACAATTGGTCGTCAGTCCCCACAAATGCTTTTGTTTTGATCACATTTATTGCTAAATTGTGTTACAGCGATGCTTTTGCACAATATTGTACATAAAATAAAGCATGAATATCAATGGTTTTACATAAACTGAATTTAAATTGTTAATGCCCTTGGACGTCACAGCTGATGTTTTTATTTTTTATTTTATCAAAAGCCATTGAATTAATTTTAATGTTTTTTAATGACCCGAGGAAACCTTGATTTAACTTACTCATTCAAATATTTTTTTAACCGTCTTACACAGGTTATAGGCACATTCATGATTGGGGAGGGGGGGATTAAATCATTTATCTTGGTGTCATTTTTATGTGGCACGAACACCTGGGGGTGTGTAGACCTTTCGTATCCAGTGCATGTTTATGTGTCTGCATAACAACATATAGAAGAATCTGTCGAATTCAAGACAAATCTCAACCGTCGCCTGAGTCAAATTTCAAAACAATGGCTCCCACAGGAAATAATGCAAATCACCGGTTCCAGGTTCAACAATACAACAGGTCACGCTGCGTTGTAAAATATTTCTTATTCCAACATTTTATGTAACATTGTAAACTGTAAGCGGGAAGTTGCAGCACAACAATCCAGATGGCGCATAAAGGCACTGAAAAACACTTTTTAATGTTTGACATTAAACAAATTATTCAAAAGAATTTAAAGCTCTGGATGTGAGCAGCATGTATTGAGTTTTTTGAAAGAAAAGAGCGAGTTCGCCTAACCGAGGTCAAACATTTTGCAAGCTTTTAGCACATGCTTATTCTTCACATTCTTTCCCAAATCAAGGCTGCTGCTTGCCACCTCAGCGTACGAAAAAAAAAAAAATATATATATATATATATATATATATATATACATATACATTTCACTGTGCATTGACAAGCGGCCACACGAGTCAGTCCAAGCGCGCACACACATACACACAACACAAACGGAAATCAAATGTAAGAGAATGGTTAAATGCATAGGATTGTGCACGTCGGGTGGCCTCAATAGACACTCATGCAACATTGATTGACCTGCCTGGAGTGTGCTTGCACATGGACACGCACACTGGGCACTGCCTACTGGAAATGCATTAGGACACTAAGAAACGTGTGCCCACACACTCTCACTGTACACACACACACATACACACATAAACTGCATTGGAGTCGTTTTGTGCTTTTTGTAAAAAAGCAGCATATTCATGTGAAAGGCCAACGAAATGGGGGAAGGGGGTTGAAATTGTTTATTGATGGAAGGCAGGTAGGCGGCTCCGCTGCCATAACAACCAGCCAGTGGGGGAAAGAAGTGCAGCTGCGCCATCTAGAGTGCAAGCGAGATGATGCGCTCTTTCCAGGAATGGACGACAATTTGAATGGAAAAATCTGCCGGGCAGCACGGTGGAATAGTGGTTAGCGCATCTGCTTTACAGGACTACAGGTCTGAAGCTCGGGTGTGAATCTCAGCTCAGGCTTTCCTCTGTTTAGTTTCCATACTGCGCACAGGTGTGAATTTAAGTGTGAATTATTGCTCGTCTCACCCGTCCGTCTCAGCCATCTGTCTGTGTGTGCCCTACGATTGAAGGGCAACCAGCCCAGGTTGGATCCACCTCTCGCCCAAAGTCAGCTGTGATAGACCCCAGCCCACACGCAAACCGAATGGCGACAAGCGCGACACAAATGGATGGATAATCAGCTAGGGAGTCACTTCTAAAAGTGGAGAAGTGAAGATCGAGAGAGACAGAAAGTGGAAGACGAAGTGACATTCACGACTCACCGGGTAGGAATCGAACAAAACGAGGCATGAAGTGGAAGCGCTGGCATCCGACGCCTTTATTCTCCCAATCTGGCCCTGGAATGGCAAAAAGGTGCCATTAGAAACCAACATTTCAGAAATATTCAAAGAAAAGGACTTTTGAGTTTTGATAGTCACTTGGTGGAGATTTTAGAAATTTAGGTCTCGGTGATTCATCTTTTATTTGTATTTTTTTTATATATAATTTTTGTATGGTGCGTTTGGAAAAGAACAGTTAATGTTGCCGACTAAGCAGTCCGGTTGCAACTATTTTTCAGTGAAAAGTGACTTCAATGCCCGCTAAAAAACAAAACAACCTGAGTAGACTCAATTTTACATTGTAGAGTCGGTGGCGGCAAAAACACGATGATGTGATTTATTCTCATGTTAGAAACTTTTGACCCGAGGTACATATATGCAATACATTACACAAATATATTGCCTCACCTGTACAACCACAGTTTAATGGCTCATTTTATGATGTTAAATTGATTAAAAGCCTGCCACCATTGTAACGATAAGCCGTTCAGATAATGGATGGAAATTGATGAACATTTAAAGTGTTATTTTTAATTAAGAATTGTGTTTACAGTATATACACGTTTTGAGGTATAGGATTTAATTGATTTAATTTGATAACTTCCTTATTTTTCATGTACAATTAATACCTTTAAAAAAAACAAATTTTTCCACTAGCTGTCGACTGAAGATGACATCACACCTGCTGAGGAAGTAGGTAACGATCAATCATGGTTCATCTGTTTTTGGGGTTTGGTTAGCAAACTGAGCCATGATTGGTCATTACCCAAGTGGAAAAAAATGTTTTTAAAGGTATTAATTGTACATGAAAAGTAATGAAGTTACAGACGCCATTTTGGCCATCCCTACACGGTTGCTAAACATAATTCAGCTTTTGGACGGGAGTCTGAGCAGCGTGGAGCAACTTTATGATCTTGAGGTACCTTTGAGGTTCCAGTCGTACAGCTCCAGAATGTCCTGGAAGAGGTAGGAGGCGAAGAGCTCCAGGCCTCGGATGCAGTAGTTCTGCAGAAGAGAGTCGAGCGTGAGCGTGAGCGTGAGCGCTCGGCGGAGCCACACAATGACGGCCGCCATTATGCAAACCAATCCGACTTTTCCACTTTATCGCGTAAGCCACCTTATCGACGCCATCATCCCTCTCACCTCTTCTAAAAGGATTAGCACCTCGGCTCAGGAGGCACCGAGGTGTGAGGGGAGACGCGTGGCTCAGCGGCTCAGACGCTCCAGATAAAAACAAAAAAAAAAAAGGGTGAGAAAGATAAAAAGAGCTTGTACTGACCTCGGGCGCCATCTCCTCTATGAAGTGGATGGTGTAATCTATGTTGAAGCGGATCACCCGGCACAATGGAATCTGGGATGATGAAAGGAGCAGAGGAGGCCGTGAAGAAAGGACGCGCTGACTCATTAGCGCCGCGCTAGGCCGAGGTGACGGCTTTGCCGGGGAACTCATTAAAAGCTCGACTTTGGCAAAGCGGGGGCAAACACGCCGTGTAGCGTCCACGCTCGCGCTCCACATTTAAACAACTCAAATATCACTAAACAGATAAGCCCGCATTCCACCCCCCCCCCCCCCCCCCCCCGTAGTTTTAATCTCCCAGTTACACCCGCTTTCTTGTCCGAACGGGGGCACTTTGAGAGATTAACCTGCGAGACACATCCACGGCGCTAACCGGCAGCCGGGCAAATATCGCGGCGCTCCGAGCCTTTTAATCCCTGAGCCGCCACGAAGCGTTTACCCCGGGTTTTAAAGGCGGAATGCTTGAAATGATCCGGTTCAAATGGCGGCTAATGCTCAGGACGTTCCTGCTGTGAGAAATATTGACCCGGAGGTTTAACATTCAAATTGGCAGTAGAACGCGCCAGTTCATAAACGTCTCCGTCACCTTCTTGGACTCAGACGACCTCACTCGTGTTTGACCTTTTCAAAGTTCAAAACGATAGACTGACAAAGAGGTCTGATTTTGAAATTGGCAGTAAAATACACGAGGTTATGCACTTCTCCATCAAATGGTTTGACTTATTTATTTATTTTTAATAAGCAATTTGAGGGGGAAAAAGGCTACTAAATGAATACAAGAAATATTCCAGAAGTAGTGACATAATGCTTAGACTACAGCCCAACTGTGTTCTAGAATGTTCCCCCGCCTATTCACAAATTCATATATTCAGTCCCTAATTTGCTGACAAACTGTAAAACACTATTCACTGTTTTTGTGCTCTTTCCAAAGTGCCCCATAATTGTACAATAAAGCACCAAAGCTCTTTCCAATAGGAAAAAAAGGAGTACAGTGTTTCCTGCGAATAGCCAAAATTCACAAATATCAAAGAACAAGTTTATCATGTCTATGGATACTACAAGACGGTGACAAAGCACTACTTTTCTGTTAGATTGATATCTTGAATAGGTGACTTTACAAATAGTGAATCAGCAGCTTGCAGCATTTTGATACCAAGGAACACCGTTTGCAGTGACTGCACTTTAAACGAGTCCCAATACATTAGAACTGTTTCGGGCTGTCAATTACTCACGTCCCCCACGCATGTGTTTAACGGACCTTATAAAAGTTTGGCATTAAGAGGAGCTGGCGGAGCAGGAAACTTTGCTTTGCTTTTACATGACAAATGTATTGAACGCACATTTTGACTGACAGCTAATTAACTTTAGCACAGACTGAACAAACAACAGTGCGTGACTTTAAGGCAGTGGATAGATTCAAGTGCCAATAAATAGTGAATTCACGCCACTCTACTCTATGTATAGGGTAATCTGATTCACAAAAGACTTAATTATGTTTAGGCAGAGCAAAAGGGCGCAAATACCATTTGAATACCCGTCTAAATCGCTCAGACGGCGTTCTGAATAAAATCACTTCCTACAAAGGAAGCGTAACGGGAGGCTCTGTGTTGCCACGGTGACAGGTGCGCTTACACTGGTGAGAGGAGTGTGGGAGAAAACGGAGAAGCCCTCAAAAAGATACTCGTGGTCGTCATACTCGATCACAGTGGGACGGTCCGTCTGGAAAACAAAAAGGCTACATTCATGCAACAAATATGACGGATGTCTTGATCATGTAAACGCTCGGCGGGCGGGCGGGATTAAGCAGAAATGGCAAAAGTGTGTGTTTGAGACTGAGTACATGCCAGGAAGTTGGTGGGCGGAGACACGGTTATCCGGTAGTGGAACAACTTCCCAGCGTTGTTGTTCATGTCACGACATGATGCCGCAGGCTGGAAAACACAAAGTCCTCAATGTTCAGGTTGACAAAGTCACAATTGCTGAAGGAAAGCAATCGGTACCGGTATTCTATTGATGGGTTTATTTTGGCCACGAATTAAGAATTCTAAAAATTATATTTAATACTGCTGTAAGCCACTTTAACAATATGCAGTTTGCACATTTCCAAGTGTTTAGCAATTATCTTCAATTTTGTAAAACAAACCTCTGAATTTACTATACAAGGTCTGTAAAATGATGCCGTTTTGAACCCCCAAATTCAGCAATTATTTGCAAGCCACTAGAGGGAGCTACTGCCCTTTGACAATCACTGCACTCTGGTTTTTGCTGAGACACAAAAGGCCATCATAAAGATGCTACAATGTGCTACACTGAAGACGGCATGCTGGGAAAAAAAATAAGTGTCTCGCACCTCTTCCCCAGGGTAGATGCTGTGACGGATGCCGGTGCGTCGGGCCTTGGCGCTGCACTTGCACAGGGGGCCGTCATTCATCTGGAGGAAAAGAAAAATGTCACTGTAATCCAAACACAGCCACAACAAGGTCACAAGAATTGAGGAGGAGGTCGAGGAGCGGACCTGTCCCGGGTCGTTGTACCACAACTCGTCGTGAAGTCGATCCGGGTGCGCTTTCTTCCGCTTGATTTCGGCGATGACGTCAAACAACTCCGAGTCGGAGCTGCTGGAACAAGAACTTCCTTCCTCGTCCGACGCGCATTCCGACTCGCTGCTGCTGTCGCCTGAAACGCGCAAGTTCATTAATATGAAAAAAAATCATAATAACAAAAAATATGTTGTCATTCTGAGGTTGAAAGTGTCTATTGTCCAAATGTCACCATAACACATACAGTGTACGTGCATTTGTATATTGATGTGTGCCTTTAAGGGGTGTGGCCAAGTGAGTACCCTCTCTCCCTTAATTATACTACCTGTCACTACAAGCATTATTTGTACTAAACAAACAATAATTTTCAGACCAATTAAGTAAAAATTTGCTTATTTCGGCTGTAAATTAGTGCTCGAGAATCACTAGGTTTTTTTTCTCTATAATTAGCACACCGGGATTTTCGTCCAGTTTGGTCTTTGGCGGATCCCACTTGGGTCGAGACTCCTTGGCTCTCGCCTGCCGCCTTCCCAGCTCCTCCTCAAAGCGCTCGTAGAGATCTCGCAGTTTACTCGTACCGACAACAGTAGAATCTCCCTACAGGGAAACAAAGCAAGTGCATCAAGTCAAACAATTCCCAAAGATAATTTTGTCAAAATGATGACATAGTTGTTGAGGAAATACCACTTGATCCATGGGGTCGCTGGAGTAAAAGTTCTCAGCGTGTGTGCAACGGATCCAGGCGGGCTTCAGCAGGTCATCATCCTCCGTCTCGTCCTCGCCTCGGTCCTTGTCCCGCTCTGCTTCTCCTCGCTCTCTCTCGCCAATGCTGACGCAGTCCTCGGAATCTCTGCTGCGGCCGGAGGAGTAGCCGCGGTCTCGGCTCGGGCCCGACAAGGACTCGAACCGGCGGTCTCGCTCCTCCTCCCAGCGACTTCGCTTCCTGTCTCTACTGGTCGAGCGACTGCGGATGGAACGACATTAAATATGAGGGCACAGACATGAAATATAATAATAAAGACGATAAAATTTGACGACAGAGAAGTTAAATGATGAGAAAAAATGTGAGGACGGAAATGTGACGGAGACGTCAAATCCGAAGACAGAAATGGTCAAATATGACGAAGCAGATGTTAAAAGTGCAAATGTGGAAGACAATCCCCCTGGTTACCTGGGAGGCCTCTTTCGGTGTCGGTCAGGTGACGGGGATCTTCGACTGTCGCGGTAGCGGTGGCGCTCTCTATGCGTACACAAGCGACACAAAATAAAGAAATTGATTAAATTCAAGCTATGGTTATTACTACCTCTAACGATTTGTCTGATTTTGATACATCAACCTGTTATTTATTTATTTTTTTTTTCCCAGTGCACATGCAGGCCGACCCATGAATAGGGTGGGAATTTTATTTTATTTATTTATTTTCAATCGGAAAAACTTTTTTTGGGGGGGCCGATAAACAACCAAAATGTGTCTTCTACAAAAGTGAGGAGTAGATGGCGATGGGAAAAAAGATCATATAAATATTTAAAAAACAGTTTTCATATCTCGGAAAAAAAAGAAAAAAACATACGCGAATATGCAAACTTGCATGTACCGAACCGCAAGTATGAGCATTTCCAAAGTTGTTCCCATTCGGCTCTAGTAAGAACCCACAATGTCTTCTTTTTTTTTTAAAAAATGCCGATAAAAAATCTAAATGCATCTTCTACAAAAATGAGAAAATGGAGAAGGAAAAAATAATAATTTCATATAAACAAAAAAAAACATTTTAAATATCTTGGAAAAAAAGAAAAAAACATGCATATGATTTTGTGTACCTGCTGCGATTGCGGCTCCGATGTGAGCTGCCGGGGGAACGTCCTCTGTCATACTCGGACCTGTACCTCCCGCCCTCAGTCCTGCCATGCCTGTCTGGGTGCCTGTCCGGGTACCTGTCTGGGTGCCTGTCCGGGCTCCTGCCACGGTCCTTGCGCTCTCCGGGAATGTCCACACGGTGTCTGTCCCCGTGGCCGCTGTAACCTCGATTCCGGTGACTGTCATGGCGATATTCTCGCTCGGGGGAGCGCCTGCCGTCATCGCCGGGTTTTTCGTACTTATATTGCACCTCGCGGTGGAAGTGCTGCTCGGGTTGGAATGAGCTGGGGCGCTGTGTGTATCCCGGGTTGAAGGCAGGGGGAGGGAAAGAGGGATGGGGAGGATGGGGATACCCCATGTGGTACGGAGGAGGGTAATTCATAGGTGGAGATGGCATTGGGGGTGGCATAGAAGAGTGCGGCAAGGGCGGCGGGGGCACAGTTGGCATCATGTAAGGGTGGTAGGCGTTCTGCGGTGAGCCGGCCAGGGGAACACAAGGCAAGGGGGGAGGCGGAAAGCTAGGCGGCGGGTCAGGGAAGCCTCGCAAGGGCGGACGCACTGGACACGGGTGAAGAGAGCCCAGCGACGGGGGAGGCACTGGCGGCGGGTACGACATGAAGTCAGGGTGTGGCAGCGGCGGCATGTAGCCAACAGACTGAGGTGGTGGGGGCCTCATGTTGGCGACGCGCTGGTTTTGTACAGGGGGCATCCCACGGTCTTGATGGAAAGACATGACTGTTAGATGGGGAGAAAAATTGTATGAAATGTATCATAAACAACAAAACACAAATGTCACACAACACAGCAATAGAGCAGTTCATAATGCTTGTAAAAAGTTATTTTAAGCGCCACTAGTTCAATAAACATGTATGACAGTAGGACCGCACCAATCAAATGATGAATTACGAAGTGGATATTTTTGCGAAAAGACA
This sequence comes from Vanacampus margaritifer, assembly GCF_051991255.1. Lineage (NCBI taxonomy): Eukaryota > Metazoa > Chordata > Actinopteri > Syngnathiformes > Syngnathidae > Vanacampus > Vanacampus margaritifer. The sequence goes on along the minus strand of NC_135451.1, from coordinate 17,062,355 downwards.
CAGAATACCAATTAGAGCAAAATAACGCTAGCAAGAGAGTTGCTGGTGACGGCAAAATATCCACTGCCTATGAATTAATGCCCACCACGACCTGATTTTCAGACAACCACCGTCAAGATGCCAAAACGACGTAAATAATCTAGTGAAAAGACAAATGTTGACATCCTTTTACAGTGGAGAGGCAAGTAACGTTAGCGACCCACCATGCTAGCTAGCTCGCCGCTCCACCGAGCAAGAATACGTAAAATACTTTACCTTAAAATTTAAACACCGCGATCAACGGTTCGAAATTCACTTCACCAAAGCCTTGTCGTAAAGCGTCTATATAGAAATTGCGTACAGGGTAAAATCGAGCAGGTTGGAAAATGTCTGACAGAATGAAGCGGACAGAAACAATTTAAAATGCCAAGAAGTCCGTGTCTCTAGCCGGAATGATTACGATGAGACTCAAATTTGTACCAATCACAAGCCTCTGTTTTTTTTAATTGGCCAATGAGAAGGCGTCGTAAAGTTTCACCATTGACATCTACTTAATCCTGTTTCTAGTCGAACGTATTACAAAGGTGCGCATTAATGGACCAATCAGAAGCCTCCATTGTGAAAACTGGCCAATAAAAGGGGCGTTGTGTGGTTTTATTTCCGGTAATCCTGCAGTCGCGCGTCAATACGGTCTGAGCAATCATTTGATCACCAGTTTTGCACGTAAATAAATTAAATGAGGGAGTCAACTTTGAGATCATCATCGACGACAAAATATTGGATACACCTGCACACCTTGAAAAGGTACTGTCTCTGAAAAAAAACCTCCGAGTTGTCAATGTTCATTTCTGATGAAACTATCATGGCTGCGTTCCTTTAACATTAGTCTGTTGTTTGCAGTGATGCAGAACTATACAGCAAAGACCAAAGTGCTGTATATAGAGTAAAAATCAGAAATGTAATAAAATAAAACACCAAAAAATATAAACATCATAAGTAGGTAGCTAAATATGTAAATTAAATAAATGAATAAAACAAGATTAAGTAATAAATATAAATGTGTAAGCACCATAAAACACTTAAGCAATAACCATTAATAATAATAGGCAATAATAATAATAATAATAATAATAAAAAGAATTACAACAACAATAACCAAAACATCATGTGGTTATAGTTCCACTCAGTTGCCTCTAGAGGGTAGCAGAGGAATATTATAGCACTGCATCGGTTGAAGCTGTGTTACCATGGCAACCTCCATGGTTTGCACAAAGAAGCATCCGGGGAGGATGGCATACACAGCCGAGTTCATTTACTTCTTCAGGCCATACTCGTTTTGTGCACTGCATTCCTAAAGAACTTGGGGAGGGTTTCTATGCGCTCCCACATCACTCGCAGCAGAAATCCATTAGACTCACCGCACTCTGTATTGATCCATCTCATCAGGTGACGTTCTGAATTTCTGCCTCACAGCATTAACTCGGGTGGCACAGACGAGCTGTACTTGTTGTTGTAAAAATAAACATGCTGCAGGGGTGTAAATAATGTTCATGTATTTATGCCACAAACCATCTCGTACATCTTCTTGGCAACGTTGCTGTATAAATACATAAATAATAAACACCTGTGAGTATTTAGCTTAGCTTATTCATCCATTTACTTAAGCCTTCCTCCTAATAAGGGTTGCAGGTGAGCTGGAGTCTCTCTCAGCTGACTGTCCCAAGGCAACGTCGGGGCTCATATACTGTAGACAAACAAGCATCCACAGTTCTGAACAGTTTATAATCCTAAATGAAGCTAACATGCATGTTTTTGGAAAACAGGAGGAAGGCCACAGAAAACCCGTGTTCAGCGCAGGGACACAATCTAAACCCGGACCTCTGACCTGTGAGGTAGGCATGCTAAGCACTACGCTATCATGATGCTTCGAGGCTAGTTTAGTTTTAAATGCTAATTATATGCTCATAGTACAGATTTTTTTTGATTATTGATAAGAATGAATAAAATAGGAATTTTACATGGTTGATATTTACATGTACATATTGCACATTAATCCATGTTTGTTATTTTCTTCACAAATTGGCTTTTTAATGGACTTTGCCTCAGCTTTGCGCTCCTGTGTGTGTGAACGAATGAATAAATTGAGCTTTTGTTTCAAATATATGGCAAAAGCAAACAAACAAATCAAAGTAGTCAAACGATATTAAATTGTAAAACAAGAAGCAACATTTAAACTCAGCATGTTTGCAAAAGAGTAGGAGGAAGTAAAAATGTATGTTTTCCTCCTCCTCCTCCATTGGTTGTTTGGAGTTGAAATGTGTGTACATGTTTGCAATCAGCGTCTTTATGAGTGACTGACCGTGATGGTCCAGCGTTCGTGTTCTTCATATTCTTCGCCATTGTGCAGCTTGACTCATCTCTCCCTTGGAACAGGCACACGAAAAAAGGAAGGAAATTGATTTTGCAGCTCTTGTGTCAAGCATGCAAGCCGACCGTGGTTCTTTGCGTCCAATTTGTGCCCGTTTGTCCTCGCGCAAAATGATTGCCTCCAAACTTGGAGAGTAGTTGACAATAAAATAAATAAATAAAAATGAAATTAAATTAAATTAAAATAAAATCTACTGGGGGGAAAAATGTTGTGCATAAGTGGGAACTTTTGCTGTCAAGGGCCACATTTTATTTTTTAGTAGACGGATGGGCCAGGTCATTAGTTGATCAGGTAAAAAAAAACAGAATTAAATAAAATCTATTTGTTCATCTTTTATTGCATTTATACTGTTCAGAGTCACAGGGAGTTGTAGTATCCCAACCGACTTTACTATATTCTGAATAAACGTATTCATTCTTATTTTTAATTGTATTATGTATAAATAGTTTAATTACCGTTAATGAACAAAATTAAATAAGTACACGGAATATGATTTTTTTGGTTAACACATAATCCTGTATCTTAGAAACATATTTCTCTTAAGGTCACAGATGACGCGCTCAGCTGGCTTGTTGAGCAAAGGAATTGAATTTCACCAAAAGGAAAAACAAACGTAGGTCAAGGAGTTTTCCTCTGCAGACTCTTTCATCGACTCTATTTGGGAGTTCATAAAATGTGGGTTAATTAAGATTGTTCATCTTCTGACGTGCTTTATTTCCAGAATTGCTATGGAAACCAAATGGTGTTATCAGGCGCTCAGGAGTGCCAAAGTGGGATTTTTTTTTTTTTAGGTTTTAGGTGAACTAATGAATGCACGCACGCACGCACATACAAAAAAAAAAAAATACCCCAAAAATATATATGTAAAAAAAATAATAATAATAAAAAAGGAGAGCAATGATGATGACATGTCAAATCGGTAAAATTACCGAATGAACAATACTGAGCTCTCCAGAAAAAGAAAACAATAAGGAGTGCCAAAGTGCACACTACACACGCGCTCATTTACTTGTGATGCATTTAGCCCCCCCCCACCCACCCACTCCCCCCAAAAAGCATCACATTAATCAAGTGCTAAAAAAAAAACGTGTGTGGTTAACTGTGGGAGGAAAAAGTTCATCTGTATTCAGGTGGCCATGTTATATGATATCATATTTGTAACGCATTTGCAAATCACCAATTGGAAAAGATGAAGACATCATCATCATCATCATCATCATCATCATCATCATCGAGCCAGGAGTCAAAGAATGAAATACAATAGCAACTACCTCAGCAACAGCTCAAGGTTCTTCTTGCAAAGAAAAATGCAGCAATACACTTTGGAAAGACGAAAGAATGGACGGTGTGGGAACATCTAAAACAGGATTCCTCACTCCTGGTCCTCAAGAGCCGAAAGTCCTGCAAGTTTGAGATGTTTTTATCCTTCAACACGGCTGATTCTAAAAATCCAGATGGTTATCAATCAGGCTTCTGTGGATTTTGCTAATTATACCAATCAGCTGTGTTGGAGGACGGAAACGTCTCGAACCTGTAACCTCTCCAGGACCAGTAGTAAGGAAGGCTGATCTAAAAGATGCTCGGCAATCCTTTGTGGAAAAGATCCTAAAAGAACAAAGCACGGATGACAATCAGAAATCCTCAACGTCATCCAGCACAGGAGAAAGTGGAAAGAACAAGCGAACAAGAAAAGAATATTGGAAAAGCCCTTGACTGGAATTGCCACAAAGTGTTGTGACAGAACATCAGGCGGGAGAAGAGATCACAGCTGAAGTGGTGAACTGAGGAGGGAAAATTTGTGACATCTCAAAGCTGTGGACAAGAAGTTTTGGGACCAGTAAGCGGGTTTCAAAAAAAAAAAAAGATGTCTCATGCACAGATCACATTTGCAACATCGCGCTTCATCGTGTATTTGTCTAGAAAGGACTATCACAGATTTAGATGGTTTGTGAGCAATATTTGAGAGAATTGGTGATATTGTATATGTGGAAGAAGTAGATATTTCAGTTCATCTGATAAAAAAAAAAATGAGAGCGGAAACAAAAGTGTTGCATTTTTATTTTTATTATTTTTCTTGAGTCTATTTACAGCGGGCCGGGGCAATCCATTTTGCCTTGACAACTGGTGGCTTTAAAAAAAAAAAAACAGACCACGTTGTTTCCCGATAAGAACACTGAGGGTCGCAGTTTTTTTTTCAGTTGTAGCACGTCGGTAGGTGTGTGCGTGTCCGTGACTGGTTGGAAGCCGTTCCGTTGAGACGTGTTCAGTCCCGTCGCTCCGTGTGTGGCAGAGTTTAGTGTCGCCCATCTGTCCGGCACGCCAATTGCAATTCATTTAGCCAAATTTCCTCAAAGTATGAGATTTGGAATTTGGCTCAAATGGCTACTTCAAAACAAAATGACTGACTTCCTAATTCCTGTTCACTTTCCAAAATGTGTCTTTTTATGATAGACACATCCGCCCAAATTTGCGTCAGTTGTTGAAACCGATATCGGGAACGTCCAGTGTTCCGGGCGATGCTCCAAGTGATGTTACCTAAAATAGGTACATTTTCACCATGACAGCCATTTAGAAAACAGCCATTTTGTATGACTTTCAATGAAAACTGGAACCTGCCGTGCTGCCTGCGAGTGAATCACGATGATGCTGAATGACAGAAAGAACAGGAAACAATCATGGGCGCACCGGGGCTCTTGTGTCTGAAAAGTGAGTCAGGATGGAGGTTTGAAGTCCATCCGAGTTGTTAACCCGCTTCCAAGGCTCTTACGTTGAGCAACCCAACTTCATTTATGAATCCATTTTCTATAGTGCTTGTTCTCAAGTATGGAGGCTCAGCTGGGGTCTATGTAGGAAACACTGCTACCCATTTTATTTTTTCTCGGCTTTTCAAGAAATGCCCAAAAAAAAACAGAATAGAAATGCTAGAAATTCAAAACGTGTATCAAAAAAAGGAAAATGCGAATTTTGGCTATGGAAACGGGTTTTGCGAATGTCTGCTGGCAAAACCGGATACACGTCGCACGTTTTTGACCAGAAATTAAGTCACACGTACGTTTGTAGTTACAAAGCAATGGCGGACGATAAAGTAAGGTATGTTTTGGGGGGAGGACGAAACAGAAAGCTTTTTGGAATTATTTAAAGAAGGGAATAGGAATGCAATTTTAGATGGAAAACAGCAAATAAACGCTACGGTTTATCAATAATAACAAAAGCAAACTCATATGGCGTGATCAGACGGCGCAGCGGCGTCCTGTTTTTTCTTCTTCTTTTAAATTACTGGTGGATCATATCTCTATGGTGTATTTTATTTTTTTTTTTTTTTTTTTTTTGGGAGAGCTCAGTATTGTTCATTCGGTAGTTTTACCGATTTGACATGTCATCATCATTGCTCTCCTTTTTTTAATTTTTTTTTATATATATATATATTTTTTTTTTTTGTGTGTTTTTTTTGTATGTGGGTGTGTGCGTGCATTCATTAGTTCACCTAAAACCTATAAAAAAAATAAATAAAAAATCCCATACCGTTACCCTAAACCGAACACTTCCAGCCATAGTCGCGAGGCTGTCAGGAAACCCGAGAAAGGACCAAAGAAAGGAAAGGAAATGGTGTATAGCGCCACCTACAGCGACGGAGTCCACCTCTCAATATTCACAAAAAAAACAACAGATGGAAACGGGCAGAAGTCGCATGTCCGTTTTGCGCATTTTCCGTAAACTTGCTTAAAAAATTCGAAACAATTGGATAGAAACCTGACTACTGACCGGGGCAGGTTTCAACATATTCAGTGGACATGACTGCAACACTGGCTAGTGGACACCATCGTTTGATTTAAAACCATTTTCAAGCTCCATTTGATCTACTTTATGGTTTTTCAATATCATATTCGTTGGGGTTGTTACCAGCATTCTCTGCGGTGTGACAAATTTCACTTTATAGGGACTTTAAAAGGGCTTTTTATGTTCCAAAAAATAACATCTATTTCTTTATGTAACTGTGATATCCTCGGCCTTATTGCCGTCCCTCGTCTTGTTTTTTAGTCACTCAGCAACCGCCGCCGAAGCGTTGAGTGAAGAAGGTTAATAAAACCGCGCCTCGCATGCACACTGACTCATATTCACCACTTTGCACTTATTTGTCGGATCATTCGGGGAGTTTACGCCAATTTATTTCCTGCAAGCTCACATCAGATTCGCCGGCATGAACGGCCACTTAACGCTGCGTCGTGCTCGTTAGGGCGCGAGTCGGATGTCACAAAGTCGAGCGCGACCAATTGGAGGGAGGGAGAACATTTCTTAAAAGCTGCCATTCGACAACGTCTTTCCAACACGCGCCACGTTGTACTAACATGAGTGACGCTCGTTGAAAATTTTGCAATCGGGACAACGTCAGGATCTGTAATAAGAATTGATGTCTTGCCTGCACTTTTGTATGTCACCTTTGGATAGCAATAGCTCAGATGGCAGTGTTTGTAATTTAAAAAAAAAAACTCTCTGCTGTGCGACATCCACTTGATTTATACTCTTTTTATATTTATTATATATATATATATATATATATATATATATATATATATATACGTTTTTGCTTGGATGGAAATTAGAAAAAAAAACTTTTTGAGAACATCTAACTAACCAAAATATTTCTGTATTTTATTTATTTTTTTGGAGGGGGGGGGGGGGGGGAGTATACAAATAATTACATTTTGAAAATCTTCCCATTTCTTATTATCTTACTGCAGCGTAATCTGACATTTCTTGAACAAAAAAAATGAGTGCAAAATGTTTGCACCCAAATTTCAGAAAGTGGTCGTCAGTTCGCCGTCCAGTGGAGAAAATTTAATTTAATTTAAATTTTAATGAAAAACGTCAGTTTGGCTCTCTCCTCATGGGCCGTATTGGACCCTCCCTGACAGGCCGGTTCTGGCTTGCGGGCCATATGTTAATTTCGAGTCTTCCAGGAAGCTAACATGCAAATAAATATGGGGAGCGCATGTAAACCCAGAATCGAACCACCGAACCTCAAAACTGTGAGGCAAATATGCTGTCCACTAGGTCCACTGTACTTATGTTCTTCCTGTTATTTGATCCAATAAACATACAACAATTGACCGCATGACTTTGATCTTTGAAGGCCACAGTAAGACCAAGTTGTGAACTAGCTCTTTCCTTCGACATTCTGCGAGGACAAGAGGACGAGAGGACGAGAGGACGACCTCTTGGGGCCTCTTTAGCTTTAATGCAGCCGTGCCTATTTCGCTGTCAAGAAGGAAGAACGTGAATAGATGAATATAATACGGAGAGCGCTCCGAATGGGGAAACGCTCTCGGCCACCTGACAGGCGGTCACAAGTGGGAGTCCGCGGGGGAGGGGAGGGACGCGATTGTTGATTGCTTTTGTTTTTCATCCAAACCATAAAAATTCCAAAACAAGGGATACAATTGATGTAAAAAAAAAATATATATATATATATATATATATTTTTTTTTTTAAAAAAACCTCTACTGAACCATTAATTGTTCCAGGGAGGAGAGTCATCGTGTTGTGTTGTTTGTGAACATGTGACATTCCTCAGAACATTCAGTCAACCTCCTGTGGTGCTCTATTGAAAAAAACATGTACATGAAGCAATCATGTGATATGTTGGATTTTCTCTTTGACTGCCAAAAACGTTAAATAACGTTTAGTAAAATCCTATGGAGGAGTGCCAAAGACGTTTGTTTCAAAACAGAGGTGAAACTAACCATTTTCTATTGTTGATTACTGAAAAACGGAATAAGGTAGAAACAAACTTTTTTTTTTCTGATGAAAGATGAGAGTCCAATCTTTCATTTGGTCGTATTTTTGTTTCCATAGTCGAAACACATAATTTTCTGTGGACCTTGAAAGATCAGTCAAAATGCTTAAATCGACTGGCACCCACGGCATCTCTTTTCTGAAAACGTCTGGCAGTCAAAGAGTTAACGGGCTCATGGGGATGATACACAAGTTCAGTCTTTTTTCTTTTCTTTTCTTTTTCCGTACCCAAGAGGACACAATGTATGTATGTATGTACGCGCAGGTGCACAATGAAGCGTACGCGTGTATCTGTTTGCATGCTTCAGCCGTTTTCATCTTGCCCTTCAAGGTGCATTAGTGTCTGAATAACCAAAATGGCACATTTGAGTCGCGTTCAACTTCTGAGTTTGCGAGCGGTCGGAGTGAAGCGATTTCCAAACACACCCACAATGAGGGAAGATTTGTTCACGGTCTCGGTTTTTGTAAATCCAATTTCTCCTAAAAAAAAAAAAACAACACATTTTTTGACTGATCTGACTTGGAAGGAAGAAAGATAGCAACAACAACAAATAGCGAAGTAAAACTGCAACAAATGAAAACCCCGCCATCGAGTGAAGCCACAATAACCCGAACTGCAAACACCGTGCATCAGTATTTTCCATTTGGAGCCGTTCGGCCTTGATCGTGTTACCCACTTGACTTAATATAACGTAATGTTGTAATGAAGTTCATGCGTGGCTAATGACGCCCTTGCTAACGGTCTGACCTACTTCAACTGCATTATCCCGCGCGCCGCACGCGCATTATGCTAAACGCACCCCCCGCGTCTCGCTGACGCCGAACTTCATGTTGTGTTGGGCGAGGGCGCTCGCTTACTAGTGTCAAGTGATACTTGATCTTTAGTGGAGATCATCGCGACGCCCTCGCAGCGAAAAATGAAAAATGCCAAAACTCGCACCGCCAATGACCGCATAAAAAGTGAGCTGATGGAGCTGACTCCTCGTTTAAGGACACGACTCACAAAAAAAGTTCGGGATTTTGGTCGAATGAATCGAAAATGTGCACAATAGCAGCGAGAAGCATTTCGATCTGCATCCCGGGCCATTCTGAAGGTCTTCTTCCACAATAAAATCCTTCTTTACCAACCTGGCTTTGTGCACGAGGAACAGAAAAACAACTTTTGCTTGCAAGTGTACAATTGTCTTTCATGCCTTGAAATAGACGAACAATTGACTCATTCCTTTCTATAATGATTAACTAATTGATTGAAGAGCTGCGTTCCAATACTTTTGTCCATGTACAGTATGCGTACATGTGCTTTGACTAAAAGAAAAAACACGCACCTCAATGCATGTGTGTGTGAGAGTGATTGTTTGAGAAGATCAAGAGTTTTTTTTCAATGTCAGTGGCATGCTACACAAGTGGCTGTTGTCATGGCGACGGCAGCGTCCTCAACGCGAGCACACAAACGTGTTAAGCGCACTCAACTTTATTTCTTGAGTACGTTAAGAACAATTGCAGCTGCCATGAAATGCTTTGAACAACATAAAACACCACAATTAAAAATAATGAGCAAATCATTATTATTTTCTCATTAAAATATAGAACAATACATATTAACTCTTTGACTAACAAAAACGTCAAATAACGTTTCGGAAAATCCTATGGAGGAGTGCCAAAGACGTTAAAAGACGTTTGTTTCAAAACAGAGGTGAAACTAACCACTTTCTATTGTTGATTACTGAAAAACGGAATAAGGTAGAAACAAACTTTTTTTTTCTGATGAAAGATGAGAGTCCAATCCTTCATTTGGTAGTATGTGTGTTTCCATAGTCCAAACACATAATTTTCTGTGGACCTTGAAAGATCAGTCAAAAATGCTTAAATCGGCTGGCACCCACGGCATCCCTTTTCTGAAAACGTCTGGCAGTCAAAGAGTTAATAAAGACTAAAACAACAACAAAACTCCCTTCACATTGACTCATTAAAGTGGGTATTAAAAGTTTACACCCCCCCCCTTTCAAATACCAGGTTTTTGTAGTATTAAAAAAATTGAGACCCAAAATGAATCATTTTAAAACTTTTCTGCCCGATGTAAAATATGCCAAACTCGGGAGGGGAAGTCAAAAAACGAATAAACCACTAAGATAATCTCATTCTGAACACAGCCAGGTCTCTAGTTTGAGGGTGTGCACACTTGTGCAATCACATGAATTTAATTGTTTATCTTTACTTTCCCTTAAAAGGTTATAGGGCACATCAGGGTAAAAGTTTCAACTTTTGCTTTAGTGTAAACTTTTTATATCCACTGCATGTATATCGTAAGTGCAGCTAGCTATATATATATATATATATATATATATATATATATATATATATATATATATATATATATATATATATATATATATATATATATATATATATATATATATATTAGCCATAGCAACACAAACTCAGTGGTCACTTGATTAGGAACACAATCAAATAAATATTAAAAGAAAGTTTGTAACTACAGGTTGTCGGGGTTTCGTGTTTTACGGCAAGTCATTAAACTTCATTGCCGTGCTCCGGCCACACATATTAACAAAAATGAAAAGTTTTTTTTTTTTTTTTTTTTGCTATTTAGAATCTTCCATCTGTCCAATACGCAAAGTCCTAATTTGGTAGCAATCGAATAAAACCTCTAGGACAACTTTTATCTTTAAGGACACCCCCAAAAATCATTTCAAAATGGCTGCTTCAAAGCAAAATGGCAGACTCCATGTGTCTTCTCAGGCATGGCTTGCGTCTCTACTCTTGATATTTTTTTTTTTAATTCAAGTGAGACAACTGAACACATTTTCAGCCAGCGGGATGAAAACGCCAGGACAAAAGACGCAAAAGGCTGATTTTCTGCAAGCTAAGATGCAATCTGGATCTGCTCAAGCGACAGCGAAGGCCTGACTTGGGAGTGAACTAAAGAATTATTTGCACACGTCCTAATTGGAAGCAAGCGAACGCAAACACCCGGGGAGGCCGCCACGATAAGGACGCCACGCGACTAATCGGGTATGAAGGCCACCGCCTGCCAATGCGCAAATAAAGATTATTCCACTTTGTGGCGCGTCGTCAGGTGAGGCGTGACTCTTCGCACCTGCGGAAAGCGAATGCGATCAAACGGGCCTGCGATGGCAAAACAAACGCAGCTGAAATGTGACCAACCGGCAATAAAGGCACCGCCAGGGTGCAAAAAAGCCGTTCCGCTTTGTCCTGCCGCTTCAACGGAACGACACTCGGCTGAGTCGAGGCGGTCGCAGGCTGGCCTTGTGCGTCGAATGATGCCAATCTCGCTCATGTGCAGGGTGGGACACGTTGCCCCCCCCCCCCCCCCCCCCCCCGACGGCTACGGCCGACTCGCGTAGTGACTCAGTGTGAGTCATCCAAATGGACGCGGGTGTATTTGTGTCGTTTTTTTTTTGTTTTTTTTTTTGAAGACAATTTGATACGCGGGGTGCAAAATGGTTCAAGAAGGGGTCGATTTGAGAGTAGAACATTTCGATTGAGTGGGATTAGGATTGGCGTCGATATGGTAGGGCCCGAGTCGGGTCAAGCGCGTTTGATGCCATGACTTTTTTTGTTGTCATTTTCCAGACATTTGAATTGATGTCAGCACTTCGTCCTCAGATGGATCTTGCCAATAAAAGACGATTTGATACGCATGTCGGTATATTTGAAAGTGGAACAATACGGCATCTTTTAAATAAAAATAAAAAAAACATCTATTTTTATCACAATCAAGTATTGTAAAGAACGTATGTTACATAATTGTTTTTCATTTGAGTACGTTTCAAAGCTTTACTTAAACAAAGGTGTTGAATCAGTACTTTTTACCTTTTTTTTTTTTACATAAGCATCTATATTCCTACTTAAGTAGAATATAACTCAATTGAACTGAAGTGTATCTGAAGTCCTTTTCATCCAGGCTCATTTGAGTGAGAATTCATTTGATGATGTTGCACAAGTGCAGCAGCCAGCAAACTTTTGACTGAATAACTCGTCCTTCAAAGCTATTTCGTTGGTGCCCCGCGCAGCCTTGAATGCCTTCTGACCAGGCTGGGAGGCTTTGTTGGTACTGAAAAGCCTCCTCCCTTTTGTGATTGACAAGGACGTGTAGGTGCGTTTGTTTTATTCACCTGCTTGGTCTTTTTCATCG